>NW_023622010.1:0-5055 GCF_014905685.2 Nematolebias whitei
AACAGAACTGCTCCTGCTGAAGGCAGAGCCAGCCACCATGAAACTGTGATACAACACTCAACACATCATACAATCTAGTACTTGTACACAAACTGAGCTGACACTTGAACACAAGTGGACATCATGGGATGCATCGTCACAACAATAGAGCCACTGGATGGTTTGATTTGATTGTGGAGTTCTGTTCATCACAAACCAAACATGGACCCAACTAATGAAGTAACATGGAGCCAGACAAAACACTCAGAAGAAACATATTACAATTAAATACGACATATTTTACATTCACACAGTAATACTTTGCAAAGCTGCAGTAGAAACGTAGTTTTTGAGGGAATTGTGTTGCTGGATCCACATTTATCCAGTCAGGTCGAGTTCTAGTGTTTAGTTTTATACAAAGAACATTTCTGACTGGATTTACCTGCATTTTGACCTTAAAGCTTCAAACACATCATTGTTTGATTTATTTACACACAATTCTCTTGAAGAGTCAAATGTGATTGTGAACTTTATCACTTATTTGAATCACATTCAGCCTTTTCATTTCTCAGCTCAACCAATCAGATATTATTCGTCTCCTCTTCACCTTCTTAACAACCTTTGTACTTTAAAATATTATTATCTTCAGAGTGAACTATTTTTAGTCACTTCCTTGTTGGACAATAATGCATAAGTCTATTAGAATGTTGAAATCAAACCTTCAGGACCAAACCTGATGCAGTCAGTATCTGTTGACCCATTCCTCTTTACTTTATGATTTCCAGTTTGGATCTTTCAAAACTGATGCTGGAATATCAGGAAAGTCTTCATCACTTCTCTGGCAATCTAAAAAAATATAGAAACCATAAGAAAAGGTACAAACAATAAACAGTAACAAAAGCTCTACACATGAAGTTTCACCAACTTTCCAGTTAACAACTACCACAACAATGTCCCAGCAGATATTTCCATCCTTTTGGAGCTGCTGGAGCACGACGCCTCCGTTCTATTTAACGTCACACAATCACATTTTTCTGACGCGCTCTCCTTCAGTTCAGCTCAACTCTGTTGCAGCTTTTAATAGAATCAGTAAATATTTGAAACTAATTGTTCAAGAAACACAAGTTGTAGGAACTGATTTGAACATCAGCTAAATATTCTTATTACAATTAAAAGAACAATTAATGAGCAACATTTAAATGAACTCTGACTGATTTATTTTCTATTAGACTTTAACAGTGAGTGTGAGAACTGACTGCATTTTAATAACGTGCACGTTTTGATCAATTGACTTAGAGAAATGTGGGTTTTTGAACAAATCAAAACCAATAAGTAGTTTGAAGGAAATGAAGTTTAATGATTCAGAAAATCTATTTGATCAAAGAACAGAAAGCTGTAGAGACATTTGATGTTTAATAAATGTAGCAGGATGACTTCAAGTGTTCAAAAACTTTGTAGGAGCCATAACACAAGGAACACGTGTCGTCCTTACACTGGCATGATGTGTCCAACTCAAGTTGTTACTAAATCTCTTTCAAAATGATCAGGAACAAGTTTGAAGATTCATTTAGTTTCAGTGAAAAACATTCATGTGTAATTTATGATGTTCCTGAATCAAACTTGAATAAAATGTGCACTCTGTCCTTCATGGCCATAACAGCAACTAAAATCATTTTAAAAGCAGCTCACCAGATATAATTCAGTGTTAGACTTTTCTCCTCTGTCTCTTAATAAATACTTACCTAAATGTTTTTGCAGGTTTTCAATCGTCTTCTGCTGAACTTGATCCACCAGAAAGACTGTGTGGTTCACAGAGTTTCTGCACAAATCAAAACATGAAACTTTAAATTAAAATGTTCTGAGAGAACAACAAGTATCATTTTTATGCACACTAACCAGTGTAGTGAACTAAGCCTCAGGTCAAATCTGGCCCTGAGGGCCTTCCTGGGACAAGAACTGTCATTTCATTGATTTGAATCCAGAGATACAGGTTGGCCCATCCAGAGACTTTCTAAGTGTGTCCTGCACGGATCAATTGAAAGAACACTCTCTTTTTCTATTATCATTACTATTTTACAAATGTCTTGATAATCAAAAGTGTGTTTAATTCAAATCATTTTTAAATGTTGAAGTGAACTACTTATTTTAAATCAACTGTGAAACAGTATTAATGATTTTTAATCCTCATTCAAAGTAGAAATCTTGTTAATGTCTGTTACAGAGTAATTATTCATTTTCTTGATCTTCTGTCTGAAATGAGCAGGTTGTAAGTCGGTCAAAAGTCGGAGACAAACGCCAACAAGTTTGTTGGAACGAACTGTCATGTTTTTAAATCCTCTCAGACGTAAATAGAGAAGCTGGCACCTGTTTCCTCCCATCTCGCCTAAACATTTCTCTTGTCTGTTTCAAAAACATTTTTCTGTCTGTTCCAAAACATTTTTCTGTTTTTCTGACTTCTAGTGACCTCTTACATCACTAAAAACACACCCCTGATTGGCTCTTTCAGCCAATCAGGACTTCCCAAATGAACCGGAAACAGAACTCTTTAAATGTCGACACTTCCTAGTTCCAACCAGTGCGGTGGCAGAGCAGTTCAGTTCGGAGGGCAGAACCGAACAGAAAAGTTGCTAGAGAGAACAGGAAGTGCCACACATGATCCGAAGTTCTTCCGAGTCTCGTGGGGATTATGGAATCTTCCACATCTGAGTGGAACCTCTGACGGACTCACAACTCATGTGAGCCCACCCGGGAGGTGAGCGTGTGTTGAACGAAGTGCCGTCACTACTCCGGACGGTTCTCTGCTATCCTTACGGAGACGCTGAAAGGTGGCTTGAAGTGGAACTTTACGCCAGAACTGACATATCTTCAGAAAGGTAAAAAGTCGATCTTCAACTGCGAAGTGTACCGTGGGTTAAGCTGGGTTCGGATGGAGAGTGCCGTTCGTCGTCGACACATATTCCCTCATCCATCTTTCCCTCTCCATTTAAACTCCTTCATTTCTCATCTTTAAAACTCTTCTATCTTGCCAGTAAATCATCCAGATATTTTCATAAATGTCTGTTGTAATTAAGCTGTGTTATTGCTTCAATCAGAATAATCACGTGTACAATGTTTGATGTTAAACTTTGATTCTGTTAATAAATGACCGCATTCATTTTGATGGGTCAAAGAAAATTAACGTCTCACGTCACATTTAATCATTCAATGCACGATATTACTCAGTCCAGAAAAATGAAAAAATCCGTTTAATTTATGAATAATATCTGACAGATATATGTTCATTACATGCTGGCGGCCCGTACGTTTGTTTTTACATACTGGTGGCCCGTAACGGGTTCATAAAATGGACTGTTATTCGTGTAACAGTTGAATTTATCATGTTGGCATATCTGATCTTAACTGAAATTAGCTTAAAAGTGCAGATTGCTGTGTGAAACGCAGCGTTTTGCAGCTGTGGGGTTCAGAGAAAGTTTACAGTTGTGGTGTTTTTAGAGCTGAAATAACGTCAATGGTTCATTTGAAAGCTGAAATGGTACATCTGTTATCTGTGAGCTAATAAGCTGTGGAAAGCGTTTGATTATGTTTAATCTGTGGTGCAGAGAGGAACGGGTTCTGCTAAGACCCGGTTCTGTTCCGGCTCGGTTCTGATTCGTTCGAACGAGTCGTTTGCATGGATAAACTGCTGTTTTAAAAGCTGGGCTCCGTCTCAGATCACTGTAAAATTGCTTCGTTATATTTTGTAGCAGTTAAAATTGTGCATTTTGAAAGTAAATGGACGAAAGTTGACCAGACTTTTTCAAGCTAATGCTAACAAAGATAGCTAAAATGACGACGCGTCATTGGTCGAAAACCGCTGTTTGGGTAGCTCTGATTCGCTGAGAGACGAGTGATGTGTCTGTCGTCACTTCCTCTGATGTCAGATTGTAAAACCCACCCCCGCTGCTGCTCTGATGATTGGGTGATTCAGTCACGTGACCCCGGAAATGAGTCTCGGTTCAACCGAAGCCTTTTCTGTGCTTAAAATCACTACATGTGGCATACTACATGTACCCAAAACTCATGTTTCATGCAAAAAAGTCGTGCTTTTTAAAGCAACGCCACGTTTAAGCTTTAAATCCGTTCAGAAATGTTGATTTGACCGAGTTTTCGCTGATGCTAATTTTAAGCTAAGCGGCTAACAACCGGATATCAACAGAACGATCCACAGGAAGTTGTCATAGACTCCTGCTGGTATAAATAAGCTTACAACGCCATCTGCTGTTGAAAGAGGAGTATAACAGTTTTCCTGAAGGGGAGACTGATAATTCCTCATTTGTTTTTCTTTTTCTTTTTGTTAACACGACCTGGTTTATGAATAACTGTTAAATAGCGAAATTCTGGTAAATGAAACTGCTTAAAAAGCGTTAAAAAAATTAATGTTGCTGTGAAACTTTTAGAAAAATTGCAGGTTTATCTAATGTTAAGTGCTTTAGAGTAAATATCACTGAGAAGCCTGGTTCTTGTACCTGTTTGATTTAAGCACGTTAAGTAACACTGCCAGAAAGGAGGCATTTACTTAAAAATATTCATGAATTGGGGTAAAACCTACGAATAGGTGCCCATTCATTTGAAGAAGTGGCTTACACAGTACTGTTGAGTGAACCCAGAGCTAATAAGTGTGTGAAACTCACATGACACTTGAATACAAATATTTACCTGTTAAAATAATCTGAAGTTGGCAACTGTTTAACCAGATAAGTGCTGAACAGTGAATAACCATGGCAGGTGTGACAGAAAAGGATTTTGATCCTTGTGAGATGAAGGACTGTTTAGAGGGAGCGTTGACGCTGCTCACAGACTCCTTACATCCATATGGTGAACAGGTGGACAGCATGAACTCAAAAGAGTTATTGGACAAGCTGAAGGAGGTTGCAGAGAGTGTGACCTCTACAGACATAACAAAATCAAGCTATGAAAAGCTGGCTAAATTGGCACTCTTATTGAAAACATAATTCTATGCAGTGGTAAACAAAGCTGACGACCTTGAGATAAGGTTAAACAGCGAAAAAGAGGTGGTTCAGGAAATTGAAGAACGCT
>NW_023622011.1:0-5054 GCF_014905685.2 Nematolebias whitei
GCAAGCTAAGAGTAGCCAAATGCAAGCTAAGAGTAGCCAAACGCAAGCTAAGAGTAGCCAAACGCAAGCTAAGAGTAGCCAAATGCAAGCTGAGTAGCCAAATGCAAGCTAAGAGTAGCCAAATGCAAGCTAAAAGTGTTCGACACGACAGCTTCTTGGTAAATTATTTATAAGAGCCAGAGGACACGGTTCTTGTCTAAACTGTCCCTAGGACAGAGCCGGAGGACAGGGTTTTGGTCTAAACTGTCCCTGGGACAGAGCCGGAGGACAGGGTTCTGGTCTAAACCGTCCCTGGGACAGAGCCGGAGGACACCATCCAGAGGCTCCTACTGGCTCAGAGAGCCGTCAGTCTGAGCGTCGGGTTGTAGCGGACCTGTTGCCGCAGCAGCTCGTTCTCCATCTGGACCCGCTCCGCGTCCTTGGATCCGTCCTGCAGCTGCTGGTTTTTCTGCCGCAGCTCTCGGATGTAGTCGCAGGCTTTGGACAGGATGCCTCCTTTACTCTGAGGAACAGAACGGGTCAGGAAGTTGAAACGGCTCAGCGTCAGTGGACCTCAGATGAACAGGTTCTCTCACCGCTCCAGTTCTGGCGTCGATGCTGCAGTCCGGGATCAGTTTGGACAACGTGACGATCCAGTTGTTGATCTTGTCTCTTCGTCTTCTCTCCACTGAAAACACGAAACCAGAAGACGTCTCAGAAAGTTTCATAAAACGGATTGAAATGAGTTCTTTACTGAGATGAAGGTGCAGAGACCTTCGTTGTGTTGAGCTCTCCTCTTATCGTCCCGGGGGGCCCGCGGACCCTCCACCTTCCTGCAGAGCAACAAAAACACAAACGACGAGTTGAAAAACACAAACGGGAATGTGAGAAAATAAAACTAAGTAAAATCCTCTGAGGAAGACTCAGGATGAAGCTCAGGAGAGCATCACCTTCAGGCCTGAAGACGAACTTAAAGATGGCGGATCGTTACTTCGTGTTTGGTTAAAGTCCGTCCAGGGGTTGAGGAGATATTTTGCTAACAGTGAGTACTCACGAGCTGCAGGTCTGTATCCGCGGCGCGATGTTGCGGGGGCTGCTGGTCTGCAGCACCTCGGGGGGCATCATCACGTAGAACTGACCTGAATTGGAGGAAACACACGGTCAGAACCTCGCCGCGTCGCCGCCATTCCTGCAGCCGAAGGTTTCCTCACCTCCCGCCTGCGCGATCGTCGGGTCGGCGGCGGTCTGCACCGACACGGCCGCCCCGTCGCTGACGGCGGCGGTGGGGAAGTAAGCGAAGCGTGTTTCTCCCCCCACGGTCTCCCCACCGGGACTGCCCCCGTTGCTGAAGGGGTTCTGGATGACTGCCTGCAGGGGGCGGAGCCAGAACAGCAGAATGTAAACAAAAAGCTTCAGCTGGTAAAAACAGCTTAAGAAAAAACATTACAGGAGGGTGTAAATAATTGTGGGCATGACATCACTTCCTGTCCAGCAGTGATCTGACCTTTGACCTTTACTGACCTGAGCCACGGCCTGAGGGGCTCCGGCGAACGCTGCCGTGGAGACGACACTGACGGCGCCGGTTCCGTCTGCCGCTGCTTCCAGATGATCGTCCGACACTTGAACGACCCGATAGGTCACCTGCAGACAGCAGAGGGACAAATATGGTTCTTCCTCCAGCCACCGGGTCAGAACCAGTCCAGAGACAAAACCACGTCCTCCAGAACCCAACGGGTCCGATCTCACCTGTCCTCCAGCGTTTTCCGTACGGAACTGGTACTGAACGCCGTGGTCAGAGAACGCAGCCTGAGGGACGCTGGTGATGGTGACCGCAGAGTGTCCATCTGAGACAACGGCTTCTCCTGAAGACACAGAGACAGAGGGAGACACAGAGACAGACACACAGAGACAGACGGACACACAGAGACAGAGACAGACAGACAGAGACAGACACACACAGACACAGAGAGACACAGAGACAGACACACAGACACACAGAGACAGACACAGAGACAGAGATACACAGAGACAGAGACACAGAGACAGACACACAGAGACAGACACACGGAGACAAAGAGACAGACACAGAGACAGAGATACACAGAGACACAGACAGAGACAAAGACACGGAGAGACAGACACAGACAGAGACACAGAGAGACAGAGACACCTTTTTACTTCGGAAAAATAAAAAATGTGTTTATTTAGTCTTTTGTGACTTTTAGCTACTGTTTAGCTACATTGAACAAGTTTATTGGTTCATTTAGCTAGCCTTTAGCTATTTTATAATTTTAGCTATTCTGTAGCTTTTAAATAAAAGATCTACCTTTTTGGCTTTTAGCTACTGTTAGTTTCTTTTAGCTGTTTCTTTTAGAATGTTTGCTAGTATTTTGCAAACGTTAGTTAGCGTTTTGTTACTTTTACCATCTAACAAACATTTTGATACTTTTAGCTAACATTTATAGCTGTTTTCAGCTGTTGGGTTATTTGTGGTTTCTGTGTTGCTTTTAGCTTTAGCTGTACATTTGCTACTTTCAGCTACAGGTGTACCAATTTAAAAAAATACTTCTGTTGCTTTAGCTAACATTTTTACTACTTTTGGTCTCGGTCGAGGTCGAGGTGAACAACGACCACCACCGGTGATGTTGAGCAACAGGAAGCCGGTGGACATTGTGCTACTGTTAGTCAAAGACCACGAGGAGGGAAACATGTCTGGAGACAGAGACATGGACAAAAAGACAGGAGACAGAACTGGAAGTGTCAGAAATGAAGATGTTGAGGTTCTCCTTAGGAGAGACAAGGATGGAGAAGATCAGGAATGAGATCATCAGAGGTACAGCACAGGTTGAACAACTGGGAGATAAAGTTAGAGAGGACACACTGAGATGGTTTGGACATGTCCGGAGGAGGGACAGTGGTTTGGACATGTCCAGAGGAGGGACAGTGGTTTTGACATGTCCAGAGGAGGGACAGTGGTTTTGACATGTCCAGAGGAGGAACAGTGGTTTGGACATGTCCAGAGGAGGACAGTGGTTTGGACATGTCCAGAGGAGGAACAGTGGTCTTTACATGTCCAGAGGAGGGACAGTGGTTTGGACATGTCCAGAGGAGGGATGGTGGTTTGGACATGTCCAGAGGAGGAACAGTGGTCTTTACATGTCCAGAGGAGGGACAGTGGTTTGGACACGTCCAGAGGAGGGACAGTGGGTATATTGGTAGAAGGATGTTAGAAATGCAGCTGCAGGAAAAAGACAAAGAGGAGATATATGATGCAGTTAGAGAGGACATGGATGTAGTTGGAGTGAGGACAGAGGACACAGAGGACAAAGTGAGGACATGGTGAGGATTCGCTGTGGAGACCCCTGAAAAAGGAACAACTGGAAGAAGCTAAAGATCTACTTCATTTTAGCGACTAGTTTTAGCTACTTTTTGCTGTTTTTAGCCAGTTCCTCTTGTAGCTTTTAGTCCGTCGTTTGCTACTTTCAGCTGTGTTGAACGACTTTAGCTGATCTTTTGTGACGGCTAGGTTTTAGCTTCAACTCAGTTTAAGTTTAACAAATTTCAGCTTCTTTATTTTATATAAATTTGTTTTTTTATTTTTTTATTTGTGTAAACAGCTGTTTGTTTACACAAACAAGCAGCTGTTTGTTTGTGTAAACAAACAGCTGTTTACACAACCAAGCAGCTGTTTACACAAACAAACAGCTGCTTGGTTGTGTAAACAGCTGTTTGTTTGTGTAAACAGCTGTTTGTTTGTGTAAAGTTGAGGTAAACTTGTTCCTACCTTCCTGCAGGTGCAGCTCTTCTTCCGGTTCCGTTTTCTCGTGCCTAAAACAAACAAACAAACAAACAAACAAACAAACAAACAAACGTCAGTGACTTTAGCGGGACTTGAACCCGGACCCTGACGGTCCGGATGGTTCTGTGGAACCAGAGCGCCTCCTGCCGGAACCACCCGGACCGGACTGTTTACATGAACCTTTAGTTCCGGTAAGAAGTCTGAACTCCAGTCTGAGGATCAGAACCGGACCTTTGGGGTCAGAACCGGACCTCTGGGTTTCCTTCTGCTGTAAATCATGCAGGAGGTTCGGCAGAACCCGTCAGACCCACATGCGCTTTAACAAGAGGGTTCTGGTTCGGGCCGGAGCAGCTCACCTCCCCGAACCCTCCAGGTTCTGCTCCAGCAGCTCCATGAGGCGGTCCCGGGCGGACGGAGGTTCTGGTCACGGGGACAAACAGCCGGGTCATGTGAGGGAGCCGAACCGGGACACGTGAGGCTCCGGGCGGGCTCGGAGCCGAACGGAGGCCGCTGCTGCTTCCGGGGAAACCGAACCCAGCTCCGGTTCCGTGTTCGGACCGCGGGGTTCTGGAGGTGGACCGGGTTGAGGACAGCAGTTGGTTCTGGTGCCAGACCCAGACGGACCGTCTGGTTTTTGTCCTTTCTGTCCTCTACCGAGCCTCGGTGCTGATCCGGACTGGATGAAGGAGTCAAGAACCGGACTGGATTCTGCCGGGCCTCTGTGGACCGAACCAAGCCGAACCTCCCTCGTGTTTCTGTGTTGAGCTCGTGTCGTGTAAATCCAACCCACGTGACTCATGTTCGGCTCGACCCGGTTCGACCGGATTAAAAGCGGATTTCCGTGTTTGGACCCGGTCTCGTTCCGTCGTTTGGTTTTTAAAACGTCTCGTTTCAATCTGGAACAGGTCCAAACGGTTCTGGTTCCGTTTGGTTCCCAACACGTTATTTCTCTACTTCCGGTCCAGCTGACCCGGAAGATCCAATCCAGGTTTTCACACCAACCACATGACAGAACCGAGCCGGAAATAGGTCCAGGTCCTGGTCCTGGTCCTGCAGGACTTCAGGACCCGCTTTACAAGAATCAGAACATTTAGCTCATAACAGCTAAAGACATGTTTTAGATCAGAACATGGAGGATAGAACAAAAACCTTTAGCTGCTCTGCAACAGGAAGCAGTTTACACTTCAGCTGCTGTTAGCATGAACCACAGCTGAGACTGTAACACGATAGAAAAACAAGCTAAAACTAATAAAAGGCTAGAGAAAAACAACAAGCT
>NW_023622012.1:0-5054 GCF_014905685.2 Nematolebias whitei
TATATATATATATATATATATGTATATATATATATATATATATATATTTATACACATGTATACATGCATACACACATACACACAACTTCAAAATAACATAAATTCTCAACCTGTACTGAAAACAGTTTCTGCGTCTCAGCGCCACCAGCTGGTGAGAGGCCGTGACGTCAATTTGAACCCCGCCCACTGGAACCGGTACTGAAAGCATAATGGAAACACAACCTGTACCGTACCGAGTAGAGTAGAGCCGGGCTGTACCGGCCCGTACCGGTACTAATGGAAAAGGGGCATTAGACAGGTAAATCCCATTGAGCCTCGAGGACTCATTTACAAGAGAGACCTTATTTCAACAAAGAAAGATGACAACAATGGACAACAGCAATAACAATAAACAATTATAAAAAGTCATACTACAGGTTTTTTTTTTTTTTTTTTTTACAAATAGGATGGCTAAAAGGAAAAGGTAACAAAAAAACAGCTAGATTCTAAGGCAAATGTAGAAAACTAAAAACAGGAACATGTCTGCATTGGTCCCTGCCAGGAGTCCAACAGATTCTTAAAGCCACTTAGAGAGGTCAAGGTTGAGATCTTCAAACTTTTTGTAAGATATTCCAGGAAACAGGAGCGGAGTAGGAGAAGGCCCTTTTGCCTAGTTTAGTCCTCATTGAGGGAACACTGCAGGTAATAATGTCCTGAGAGCGCACGCTGTAGCTGCACTCACGCAGAGACATGTAGGAGGAGATGTATGAAGGCAGCAGACCAAGAAGTGATTTAAAGATGAAAATGTACCAGTGAGACCGAGTCTGCGTGAAGTTAATGATGTCCAGTTAACCAGTGAATATAGGGTGCAGTGGTGGGTACGATAATCACAGCCAGTTATGAATCTTAGTGCACCATGATAGACAGCATCCAACATCTGCAGGGTTCTTGTAGGAGCGTTCATGTAAATAATGTCACCGTAGTCAATGGAGGGAAGGAAAGTCACAGATACAAGGCGTTTTCTAGCATTCAGGGTTAGACAGGATCTGTTTCTGAAAAAGAAACCCAGTTTAACTTTCAGTTTCTTTACCAAGTTTTCCATATGGAGCTTAAAAGAGAGATGTGAGTCGACCAAGATACCCAAATATTTATAGGAATCAACAAACTCAATGGGGACTCCAATTGAGGATAAAATCGGAGGAAGAACTGCTGGGACCAACTTCCTATTTGAAAAAAGTATCCCTTTGGTTTTGTCGGCATTTAGGACAAGTTTGAGGCGGAACAAATGGGAGTTTGGAGACAGGCCGGTAGTTGGAAACGACTGAGGGGTCAAGGTTTGTTTTTTTCAGGAGAGGCTGGACAGTAGCATGTTTAAAGGATTTTGGCACCACGTGGATAAACTACTGTTTACTATGGCAAGAATGGACGGACCTAGAGTTGGAAACACCTCCTTTAGTAGTCGAGGGAGGACCACTTCAAAGGGGGAGCCAGAAGGTTTCAAGTTGCACATGACCTGCTCTAGAGAAGATAGAGTGATGGGTTCAAAATGGTCAAAACGAGCTTCAGATTGAGGTGGGATGGATGGGTCATGAGTTGGAGGGGAAATGAGAGCCCTGGTGGTCGCAATTTTTTCCAAAAAGAAATGTAAGAAGTTGTCGCACTGCTCCGTCGAGGCTTCCAGAGGTGATGGTTCAGTGAGGTGGAGAACAGAGTTTAGGGTGAAGAGGACACGAGGGTTGTGAGAGTTTGAGGTAATTATATCAGAGAAGAATTTTGATTTAGCAGCTTTTACTGTTTTCTGATAATGGTGCCAACTCTCTTTAAGTATTTGAAAAGAGACCTGCAGCCTGTCTTTCCTCCACTTTCACTCCGCCTTCCTACATTGCTGCCTAACGGCCTTGGTGACGTCACTCAGCCAAGGTTCTGCTTTGATTTTTGATTTTTTGGTTTTAACAGGTGCGACATGATCCATAGTCTTTAAGCAGACAGAGTTGAATTGGGATGTCAGCTCTTCAGTGGTGGTGAGAAACACTGGGGCCTGAATTATCATTTCAGAGTTATAAACATCTGTGAAACGTGTGGCAGTGAAGTGGTTAATGGTCCGAGTCCTACGTACAGGAATGCACGACTTAGGAGTTAGATGGGGGAGGGTGAACTCAAACCGGACTGGCATGTGGTCTGAAAAAACATTATCACCAATAACAAGATTATTAACAGTCATATCATGAGTTAAAACAAGGTCCAGTGTATGTCCACGCTCTTGGGTGGGACCGTTTACATGCTGAGTTAAATTAAATGAGTCCAATAGATCTAAAAAGTCTTTAACCAAGGGCTTCTCAGGACAGCACACGTGCAAATAAAGTCCCCAATAATGAAAAGATGCTCATATTTTGGTGTGATTTCAGCCAAGAAGTCAGAAAACTCATTTATGAAATTCTTAGATCGAGGTGGGCGGTAGACGAGTGCAAAAAACGTCGGAGGTGAATGTCCGAGTTCAAAGACGCTCATCTCAAAGCTGGCGCGGGAAACTGGGATAGGCAGTTGTTTACAGTCAAAAGTTGATTTGAATATTGTTAATAATCCACCACCGCGCCAGCCTGATGGCCGCGGAGCGTTAAAATACAGACAGTTCGGTGGCAGTAATTCCGTCAATGCGCTGGACTCACCCGGAGACATCCAAGTCTCTGTGATGCAGAAAAAGTCCAAATTGTGCTCTTGAAAGTGATCCCTGAGGATAAAAGCTTTGTTGGTAACAGATCTTGCGTTGACCAAACACATCCGGATACTGTCCAAAGTGGAGCCAGCAGCGGTGGAGTTAGCGCGCGCTAATGGCCGCAGGTTTTCAATAACAGCCCCTCCAGGTCGGTCCGAGCTGCTCAACGGCTGACAACTCCCGCTGGTTACCTGGTCTGGGCACACAGGAGAGGAAGATGCAGCGCGCAGAGCTTTAAGCTTCACCAGCTGACAGCACGTTTTCCCCGGTGTCTGAAGCGAGATCTCCGAGCAGGGAGGTGAGGAGCGCAGCGAAGGTAAGCTGGCACGTCCGCCAGCAGGGGGGGAGGAGGGGTGGGGGTCCAGAGGTACGCTCATATTTTTCCAAATAAGCGACTTCAGTGCCAGAAAAACGAAGATTCAAATGTTGTTGTCTGTCATACACCAGCAGAGAGTTGATGTCACAGATGTGAAATGCAAAAAACAAAAATAATCCGAACCCCATCAGCAGAGGTGGTTTGCAAGCCATGTACACGGGCGCCATCTTACCGGAAGTCAGCTTAAGCCACGGAGCTCGAATGTCCATCGTAAAACTAACTTTACCGCGGTTTAATGTGGCGCTATGGCTCTGCAGACATTGTACAATGCTGTCTTACTTTGTGGTGTTTAGTGTAAAATACTTCCACACAGTGGACATGTTTAGATGAAAACTTGGTTAGCTGTTAGCCACAGTGCTGCTAACTCAGTCCTCACGTTGTAGCTGGCTTCAAACTATGAACTGGCTTTCCTGAATGTGAGGCGGGTCTTATTACCTCATTATTGCGGGTCTTATTGCGGGTCCACAACCTCTCCTCCTCCACCATAACCCTCAGCACTGGCTCTCCTCAGGGATGTGTGTTGAGCCCCCTTCTGTTTACTCTGCTCACATATGATTGTGCAGCTACCCATCCAGGCTGTCACATTGTAAAGTTTGCAGATGATACAGCGGTGGTGGGATGCATCACAAACAATGATGAGTCCAGCTACAGGCAAGAGGTGGAACACCTGGAGAGCTGGTGCAGAGAGAATAACCTTCACATCAATGTGAAGAAGACAAAGGAGATGATTGTGGACTTCAGAAGGAACAAAAACACCTACACCCCCCTGAACATAAGAGGATCTGCGGTGGAAGTGGTCTCCAGCTACAAGTACTTGGGTGTACACATGAATGACAACCTCAGCTGGAGCAACAACACCACCAGCCTGATCAAGAAAGCTCATCAGAGACTTTACTTCCTCAGACGGCTGAGGCGAGCTGGTCTGGGAAGCTCAGTCCTCACCTCCTTCTACAGGTGTGCAGTGGAGAGCATCCTGTGCTCGAGCATCAATGTGTGGCATGGAGGCTGCACAGCTGCAGAAAGAAAAGCTTTGCAGAGAGTGGTGAAGGCTGCACAGAAATCTGTTGGAATCAGTCTCCCCACCATCACAGACATCTACACCTCCAGATGCAGGAAGAGGGCCACCTGCATCATGAAGGACCCCACCCACCTAGCACACACACTTTTTGCCCCACTCCCCTCAGGAAGGAGGTTAAGGAGCATTAAGTGTATGTATTATGAAATTCTTTATCAAAAGGGCTCGTGAACGGTCGGCACAGATATTCAGACAAGAAGGAAAAATAAAACACAGAGGAGGCTGTTACTGCTAGGAGTAATAAGTGTCCTTTATTAACCTGCCACAGAAAACAGCCAAGCAAAAAACATGTACACTCGTACACTCTTAACACACAGATTGATATGAAATAACTTCTCACTGTGACACTGGCCGGGAAGTCGTTTTCGACCCAGGTAAAGAAGAATCACATCAAAATGGCGTATGGCACCAGCGCGCGGCTGATCCACACAGGACTCCCAAAGATTAAGTTGCCTGTCACACTTCCTCTTATACCTTCTTCCCTGACCGGATCGCGTGAGAGCAGTGGAAAACAACTTTGATGGTTACCAGAACAACGGATGAGGAGCTGGTGATTTATTACAAATAAGGAGCACGGTGACCTCAAGGCGGGCCAAGACCCTGAAGCCAGAAATACTCCTTAAACTTTTACAAAGCATTCCTAAAGAGGGAATACACACCCCTCCATCCCTCTGCAAACCATCAAAGAATGTCCCAAATATTAACAAAGGCAACATAAATCATTCCCCCCTTTGTCTTTGTGACATGTTAAACAAAGTACAATCCCTAATATGTGAATAACACGTTGTATAAGTGTGTTTCCAAACTACATGTAAATGAGTGTAATATAAGTATAAATTGACATAAAAGCATTAAAATAATCATTTCTATATCATTCCACCCTTGCTTTTATGGCAATTTAGACATTTAAT
>NW_023622013.1:0-5054 GCF_014905685.2 Nematolebias whitei
AGTGTGCAGCATGACAGAGGAGCTGACAGAGAGCAGAGCTATGACAGAACCCCCCCCTCAAGGTCCGGCTCCTGAAGGACCACCAGGCTGGAGAGGGTTCAGTCGATGAAAGTCTCTAATGAGGGTTTTGTCCAGAATATTGCGTGAGGGCACCCAGGAACGTTCCTCCAGGCCGTACCCCTGCCAGTCTACCAGATACTGGAGTCCTCTCCCCCACCTTCTGGATCGAAGAAGGCGTCGGACCGTGTAGGCTGGGCTCCCCTGAATGAGTCGGGCGGGTGGTGGGAGGTCGGTGGTGGGTCGAAAACGTGGCAGGACAAATGGCTAGAGTCTTGAGACATGAAACGTTGGATGAATGCGCATGGACCTGGGTAACTGTAAGCGAACAGAGACAGGATTGATTATTTTGGTAATCAGAAAAGGACCAATGAAACGTGGTGCTAGTTTCTTAGATTCCACACGGAGAGGAAGGTCCTTGGTGGAGAGCCACGCTTTCTGGCCCACCTTGTACAATGGTTGAGGCGTTCTCCTGCGGTTAGCCCCCCGAACGTACCTTTTGGTGGCCAAAATTAGGGCTCTCCTGGCTTTTCTCCAGACTCGCTGGCAACGTAAAATTGCGAGTCGTGCAGAGGGAACCCGAGCTTCTCTCCCCTGGACTGAAAAAACAGGGGGTTGGAATCCATAGACAACATGAAAGGGTGAAATACCTGATGTAGAGGATGGAAGAGAGTTGATTGCTTGTTCAATCCAAGGGAGGTTGGACGTCCATTTCCTCGGGTCCCCCTCGCAGAGGAGCCGAAGCTTGGTCTCCACCTCCTGGTTGGTACGCTCAGATTGTCCATCCGTTTGGGGATGAAAACTTGACGAGAGGCTGACCGAGATCCCTAGCAGGTTGCAAAACTCCCTCCAGAACTTGGAAATGAATTGGGGACCTCGGTCAGACACAATGTTCTGGGGGAGCCCATGGAGCCTGAAAACCTCCTTGGCCATGATAACGCTGAGCTCCTTGGAAGAAGGTAACTTGGGGAGAGGAACCAGGTGGACCATTTTAGAAAAACGGTCCACAATGGTCAATAACACTGAATTACCTTCAGAAGGGGGTAATCCAGTCACAAAGTCCATAGCAATATGTGACCATGGGCGTGAAGGAATTGGCAGTGGTCGTAGCAGCCCGGCAGGTGGGCGATTGGAAGACTTGGCACGATTGCATTCGGGACATGACTTGACAAAGTGCTTGGTGTCCTCCGTAAGCGTAGCCCACCAGAATCGGGCGCGAATGAGTTGGAGGGTCTTGGTGATTCCTGGGTGACAGAACAACTTTGATGAATGGCATAATTCAAGAACCTCTTTTACCTTTTGATTGGGGACAAACAGGCGCCCCCTAGGACAGGTGGGTGGATGTGGCTCGGAGAGTTGGACTTGTTGGAGATCGAGTTCTAATTGAGTCAAAGAAAGACGTACGGTCTCAGGCAGGATGAACTCGACCTCTTCTGAGGGCCCTTCCTTGACCTCAAAGACCCGGGACAGGGCATCCGGCTTGGCATTCTTGGGCCCGGGTCTGTAAGAGAGGGTGAAACTGAACCGAGAGAAAAACATAGCCCACCTGGCCTGGCGGGGATTGAGTCTCTTTGCTGTGCGAAGGTACTCCAGGTTTTTATGGTCGGTCCATACCAAAAAGGACTTCTTCGCACCTTCCAGCCAGTGCCTCCATTCCTCCAGGGCCATCTTGACTGCCAAAAGCTCACGGTCTCCCACGTCGTAGTTTCTCTCAGCGGGGGAGAGTGCCCTGGAGAAGTAAGCACAGGGGTGGATCTTACCATCTGTGCTGCGCTGACTGAGGATGGCGCCCACCCCGGTGCTGGATGCATCGACCTCCACAATGAATTGTTTCTCGGGGTCTGGAGAGTGCAAGATTGGAGCAGAGGAAAACAATGTTTTGAGCTTCTGGAATGATTGGTTGGCAACGGAGTCCCAGATGAACTTGGTCTTAGATGAGGTGAGAAAATGAAGAGGAGCTGCAACTGAACTGTAGTTCTTAACGAACCTCCTATAAAAATTTGCAAAACCGAGAAACCTTTGCAGCTGTTTACGATACTTGGGCTTGGGCCAATCCACCACCGCTGATACCTTCCCGGGTTCCATGGATACTTGACCTGGAGAAATGTTGAACCCAAGGAATGAGGTGGACACTTGGTGGAAAGCACACTTCTCTGCCTTGACAAACAAGTTGTTCTGTAAAAGGCGGGTTAAGACAGCTCTGACATGGCGACGGTGAGAAATGCTATCTTGTGAAAAGATAAGTATGTCATCAAGGTAAACAAAAGCGTAAATGTTAATCATGTCAAGAAGGACATCATTAACCAGGGCTTGGAAAACGGCAGGAGCGTTGGTGAGGCCGAATGGCATAACAAGATATTCATAATGGCCATCTGCGGTATTAAAAGCCGTCTTCCATTCATCTCCCCGCCGTATCCTGACCAAATGGTAAGCGTTACGAAGATCCAGTTTGGTGAATATCTTAGCATTTTGGATTATATCAAAAGCAGAGTTCATGAGGGGCAGAGGATACTTGTTCTTTATGGTTATTTTGTTAAGTTCTCTATAGTCAATGCATGGACGAAGTGACCCATCTTTCTTCCCTACAAAGAAAAAACCTGCACCAGCGGGGGATGCTGAAGGTCTAATGATACCAGCTTGGAGGGACTCTGTTATATATTTCCTCATGGACTCTTGCTCGGGACCAGACAAAGAATATAATCTACCCCAAGGGGGGGTAGAACCTGGGATCAGGTCAATACGACAATCGTATGGACGATGTGGCGGAAGGGACGTAGCTTTTGATTTATTAAAGACCTCTTTCAAATCATGGTACTCTTTAGGTACCTGACTTAGATTAGGATAGGTCTCCTCATTGGCTGTGACAAGGGCTGGTGAACTGGGTTGGCTCTGAATACATGTAGAATAACACTCATTAGCCCATCCTACAATCTCTTGGTTCCTCCAATCGATTTGGGGGTTGTGTTTGCGTAACCAAGTGGAACCTAAAACCACTGGGAGTTGGGGTGAATCAATAACAATGAATCTGATCAGTTCCGAATGGTTGTTGGCCGACACCATGGTGACTGGAACAGTTTCAAGACTAGATTGACTTAAAGGATGACCATCTAAAGCGAGGACCTTATGGTTGTTAGGTGATGGAACAATGGTCAGATCTATGGATTTGGCAAAGGTTTTATCAATGAATTCCGTGTCGGCCCCTGAATCAATAAAAGCTGAGACGATGACGGGTTGACCACCCTTTATTATGAACTTGACCTTGGACTTGGACATGATAGGTGGAGAGGACTTGATCTTATGACTAAGACTCAACAGGAGCCTCTCCTCCTGCTGAGCCTGGTCTTTTATTGGACAATGATGACAATCATGACTGCCTTGACCACAATAAAAACAGAGATGGTACCTCCTCCGACGTTCTCGTTCCTGGGTGGTCAGACGACTTCTTCCTAGTTGCATGGGTTCCGTAGCATACAGAGGATCCTGAGGGCTCTTGGTTTGTTCCGTTTTAGGTTCATGATCCACAAGGTGATGTCTGGTTCTGGACATGGCTGTGGCCTTGCCTCGACTCTGTTCACGGTCACGCAGGCGAAGGTCAACACGGGTGGCCACCTCCTCCAGCTGGCGTAGGGATGAGGGATAGTCCATTGTTGCCAGCACATCCTTAACATCTTCATTAAGCCCCCTGAAGAAGGCGTCAGTGAGTGCGTGTTCATCCCAATGACTGTCTGCTGAAACAGAGTGAAAGTGAATGATGTATTTGGTTACAGAATCCTTGCCTTGTTTAATATCAAAAATTCTTCGGGCTGCCTCTCTCTCAGGGAGGATGGGGTCAAAAACCCGACACAACTCTTTGGAAAATTCAGAAAAATTACGACATACCACGCCACCTTTTAACCATTCAGAAGTGCCCCACGTCTTGGCTCTTCCAGCGAGAAGTGAGACAGCATAAGCTACTTTAGCATGCTCAGTGGGAAAACATGAAGGTTGCAATTGAAATTGAATGTCACACTGAGTCAAAAATGGTCGACATTGCTCAGGCTCACCTCTGAAATGTTCAGGGGGGGCTAACCGTGGTTCTCTTGGTGCAGGAGTCAACAGGGTTTGGTTGATGACTTGGTTTGACTGTTGGGACAAAGCTTGAAGAGAAACAACCATTTCCTGAAGCCCTTTCTCAAGTTTACTAACAGCCCCTTCTACCTTAGAGCACCACTCTCGGGTTGGTGTTGGATCCATAATGGCCAGATTCTACTGTCATGAACCAGAGGCCGGATCGCAAACAACAACAACAACCACTGAGAGGGTTAAAAGATTTATTGTGAAATAAAGTAAAACTCTGGAGTAGGTCCGGTTCTGGGCTGGTTCCGATCTTCTGATTGGTAGTTCGTGATTGGGTAGTGTTGTAGTGGCGGGCTGCCAGTAGAAGTAGAACTGATGTTAAGGTCCACTGGAACGGAGTCCAACAGGCTTGCAACTAAAAGATAAAGGTTAGTAGATGCAGGGGGAAAGAGACTAATTGGGGAAATGAATCTGTGGGAATCAGATTCAGGGGTAAGGATAAGTCCGTGATACAGAATGAGCTTGACCTTTAATCCGTGATCCAAAAACAGTCAGAAGGGAAAGGCAGAGTTCATACCGTGAAGTCAGTTGTTCAGCAGAAGTATCCAGTACGTGATCCAAAAAGAGAGTCAAAAAACAAGAGCATGAGTCGGTACCTGATCAGATGAGCAAAAGCAGACGAGGGCTGAGGCAGAAGTGTGGTCGTGGTCAAGGCAAGGGTCATGAACGTGATGAGTCAATCAATGGAATGCTGGAAAGTCTACTGCTGATGAGACAGGATAGAGAATCTGGCCCAGACTGAGAGGAATGAGTGAACTTAAGTACTGACTGGACCAGGTGGTGGAGCTGTGGGATAATGAGCGGTGACAGGTGACATGAGTTGAGTGATTACTGAGTGTGCAGCATGACAGAGGAGCTGACAGAGAGCAGAGCTATGACAG
>NW_023622014.1:0-5053 GCF_014905685.2 Nematolebias whitei
TGTCCTTGAGTAGTTTTAACTGTTTGCGCAGCTGAAAGAGGACTTTTAGGTCTGGATTGGAATCCAGTTTGACTTTCGATGGAGTGTATTTGTCTGGGTCAGTCAGATACAGTATCATCGAGTTAATTGCAGGACCATCCAACTTCTGAAGTTGGATGATGTCTGGTTTAGTTGAAATTGACTTTTCATATTTTAAACGAACTTGGCTTAGTTTGTCTCTTTCTTCATCAGATGTCAGAGTGTCGGCTTGAGCGACCACCTGTTCTATCTGTGATGAGACTGATGAGGGTTCTTGCTCCTTGGGGAGCTCCAACGAATCCTTTTTTGAGTCGTCGGACCTGTCTATGGGCAAGGCACCATAGGTTTGTGGTCCGTGGTCGACGTCATTGGTTGAGAAAAGGGCTATAGCCTGTGTTGGTTTTGTGAACCATACTGGCCCAGCTTCTTGACTCGGTACCAGGTTGTCTGGGAATCCTCCCAGAAATGGAATGCCTAGTTCAAAATCATGAAAGTCAGTTGAAATCAACCATCCTAGCATAGTGTTTTTTGGGATCAGCACCTCATCCATGCCCGTGTTACACACAGCAATAGATGTGGTCCTGGAGTCAAGACTCACTTGGTTCGTGGCTTCCACGGACAGTCCCAAGTTGAAAAATGCAGGAGAGGGTTGAAAATATGCCTGTTTATGGCTAATAGCTTGTCCAGCTATGATGTGAATTCGCACCATTAGGTTAATCACCTGAGGTGGTACTGTGGTGGTTTGGTTGCTAGTAACTTGGCAGGCCTCTGGAATGGTCTGCCCAGCCTTAAGGTTTGCTGTGTCTAGCACAAGAGGATCCTTTGTGGCTGGTTTGAGGGACCACAGCACCTTGTTGATGGTGTCCACGCGGACACCCAACCTTACCAAAATGTCAGAGCCTATGTAGGATGCATGTGGTAAGTTTTGGATAACGAGAAATGGGTGAACCAGTTCTTGTTGGTTCCAGTTTAGTTTTAGGTTAATGACTCCTTCTGCGGTCATTACCTGTGAACTATTGGGAACTAATGGAAAGCGGAAAGCTTTTTTAATTAGTTCTAGACCAACGTGTTTGTGAACCAAGGTTTCATAGAAAGCTCGGTTAATTGCTGATTTATCTGTCCACAGAGACAGAACAGCATCGTTGGTGTGGGACCCTTGGATCTCTACACCCTTAACTACCAGTGGTAGGTAGTGTTTGGTGGACTCTGACTGCTGCAGCTCACAGAGGAGGCTGTCTTGTTGAGTCAGAGTTTGGACCACTTGGTGGGTCTCTTTGGTTTCACATGGTGTCAGAGGAGTACTCACCGGGCTCGTGTCCTCGGCTGAGGAGTCCTGTGCGCCTTCCGCGGTACCTGCTGTTGGGCAGTCTGTGTCACACTCCGGAGGCGTATCTATTGGCAGTGGTTTGCTCACTGTTGTCCACATTGTTTGATCACCATAATCTATAATCGCGTTAAAGCGATTTATAAAATCCTGGCCAACCAAAAATGGGAATGAGTCAACATGAGTCACGTGTACCGGGTGGTACAGTGTCATATTGCCAATCTGCATGTGAACCATTGCTATAGCTGTCAGGGTTGTTTTATTGTCTGAGAGACCCTGCATTTCTATAGCACAATCAGATAGAGGTATTATCCTGTTTTTCTCGGCTGCGGCTGTCCTCAGCTCCTCGAACAGTTTAGCTGACATAATTGTTATGTCTGCTCCACCGTCCAGAAGTGCTTCGTGTGTGAGGACACCTTCGAGTGTTACTAACAGGTACGCCTTTTTGGCGGCCCCCTTTCTGATAAAGTTACACAGAAACCTCTTGGGTTTTTTCTGACGCTTCTTCATGCGTTCAGAAGTGCTTGTGTAATCTTGGTTTGTCTGAACCGTCAGCACAGCTGTAGCTGTTTCTGCGTGTTCAGCTTGCGATGACTCGTCATCGTTTGTGTGTGTGTTTACCCCCCCTTTTTCTAATGAGGGGTTGTTTGAGGCAACAACAGTTACGTCTTGGTGTGTTCCACCGACATCTGTTATGTTGTCATTCGCGCCCTCAGATGTAATAGGAATTACATTACTGCATAGTGCTCCTGGATGGGTTCCCGTGTCAGTGTGTTTCAAAGTTTCTAACAACCTGCGTATTTTCTCTGTCTCTTCCGAGTTCAGAGGTGTAGGGCCTTGTTTCTGGAACTTTTGTGATTTTTTCGCCTCGGTTCGTTTCGTCCGAGGTGGGGGACGGTCAGGTACGTCTTTCGGGGGTTCCTTTACGTACTGCCCCTGATGATATGGTTTCCCATATCGTTGCGTCCTACGCATGCCCCATATACGATAATCACGTTCATCCTCTGAAAGAGGAGCATTTTTGTCCCAGCGTGCACCTTCATGACGCGGTTTGTTATTTTGAACAGACTGTTTTCTCTCAACTTTCTTAGGAGGAGGTGGCGAAGCACGTCGTCCTTCCAGTTCAAGAGGGAGGGGTTTAACCTTTACACTTGGAAACACTTCAATGGGCGTCTTAGCCTGAGAACATGCTTCAAACACATTCACAGCACACTGTCTAATCTCACTGATAGATTTTTCTCTGAAATTTGCCATCATTTGTACTGATTGTTTAAAATCAGTGTGGAGATTTTTGCTGAAAACAAACTTAAAACCTTCATCTTCTTCCATTCCGGTTTCATTTCTGTTACCAAAATAAGCTTGGAAGATTCTTTTGTAATAAACTTTTGGATGTTCAGTTTTACCCTGCGTGACCTTGTCTGCAGCTGGGAAACTAGCAGGTCCCGTGCAGGAGTCGTATTCTCTGATCAAAGCTTCACACAGAAGGTTGTAATTCCTTCTCGTTGCATCTGGTAGACGCTCGATGAAGGTGAACACCTCTCTGTCCGAAGTGAGCCGTATCAGACTGATCTTATCCTCTACCGTAGCATTAGGATAAGATCTCAATCTGAACTCCAGATCTTTGAGGTACGCTTTTGTTCCAGATGATCCCATCGGTCCAGGCACAAAGCGTTGTACATATTTTGAGATTTTCTGCAAATCATCCATTGAAGGAGACAGTATCAACGGTCTCTCTTGTGTGTGTGATGGTGCAGATTGGTCAAGGACTGCCCTTACCGCCCAAGATGGGGGTGGGGGTGGCTGATAAGGGTTGGGAGGAAGAGGTGCATATCGGTGCAGGTCTGTCCCTATCGCCCATGATGGGGGTGGAGGTGGCTGCATGGTGTCAGGAGGAAGAGGTGCATATTGGTGCAGGTCTGTCCCTACCGCCCATGATGGGGGTGGGGGTGGCGGCATAGTGTCAGGAGGAAGAGGTACATATCGGTGCAGGTCTATCTGGGGTGGTTGTGGCTGACCCGGGCCCTGATACTGTTCGTCTCTGAGTCTCAGACCAGCTCGCCCCATTTCAGAAATCTGGTTTGTAGCTGTAGCTAGTTTCTCCTCACAAGCTGTCAGGTGCTCCTGTGTTGTCTGACATTCACTTTTTAAATTCAGCCATTGTCGGAGTATCATCGCCTTTTCTGCCTTGCAACCGTCCAGCTCCTTTAATGCGACCTGCAACTGTGCTTGTACCACATCGTTATCTGCACACGCGGCTCGGTACGCTTGTTCTTTATCCCTAATCCTCTCCTCATATGATTGAGCCTGTTCTGACAGCTCAGTCTTTGAGAGGTCCCTATCAGTCTGAATTTGTTGTTTCTGCAAATCAGATTCATTCATCAATTCGTCACACCTCTCCTTTTCAGATTCATATCCGTTGAACAGCAAGACATTTTGTTCAACCAGATGGTCCAATTCCGCTTTCAGAAGCAGAGAAATTTTTGCTAACCGTTCACGGCTCGATTTTGTGTCCTCTGACACTTTAGCTGCTTTTGCCAACCTCTGCAGTTCCTCATCTCTTTGATTGTCATCAAGGTCTTGTAATTGCTCTAATTGTTTACCAATAATTGAATTTGTTAAAATATGTAAAGCCGCTTGGACGGCATCTCTGGAATGCAAGGGGTCAGGGTTTCCTTCTTCGTGAGAGGAAATGACGTAGCCACGTCATTCAACTTCTCAGCGAATCAGAGCGCTCCACAGCAGCAAAATTCCACCAATCACAAAACGTTTCAGCAACTAGCATGATAGATTAGCATGAAATAAGTTCGTCCACTTTTCATCTTTTAAACTGTCAAAATGCACTTTTTCTGTTAAAAATGTAACGAATCAACTCTGAGCTGTACGGAGTCTGCTACTCCGGTCTCAAAAACGTCCACTTAGCTATTTAAAAAAAACTCGTCCGAACCTTTTCAGAACCGAGCCGGACCAACAGAACCTCCGTCCGTTTGGACCACAGTTTAAACAGAATAACGTTTTCCACAGCTCATCAGCTTAGCTACACATAACAGGCGTACAATTTCAGCTTTCATAAAGACTCAATGACACTATTTCAGCTTTCTGTGAGCTCCCAAGCATCACAGCCCAACACGCTTAAAACATGCAGCGTTTTGACTTCAAAGCGGCGCAGCTTGAGCTGCGTTTCAGCACAGCTGATAAACTGTTACTTTCCTTCATGCCAACATGTAAAAAACAATCTTTACACGAATACACAGTCATTTATGAACCGTCACGGGCCACCAAATGTAGTATGACATATGCTGGATATATTCATACATTTTTCACGAGTTCTTCATCTTTCTGACTGTGTAAATGTCGTGCGTTGAGTTTAACAAAAATGTAACGAGAGAGACGTTAATTATCTTTGACCCATCAAATGAATGCGGTCATTTATTTGCAGAATCAAAGTTTAACATCAAACATTTACATTAATTTGGCAAAATATGAAAACAATAACAATGGCAAGTTCACAGAAAGTGGACAATACGGCGATTGTCCTCACTTCTCAGCAGAACAACAGACATCAATCACACGGCGGTGATTGAGAACTTTGCTTCAGATATTTCTAAAATATCTGTAATGATTTTAGGAGAAAGGAGAGTTTAAGATGGAAAATGGAGATTTATCTTACAGAGAGATGTGTGAGGGAATTAATCTGTTTGACCCAGAACAACA
>NW_023622015.1:0-5053 GCF_014905685.2 Nematolebias whitei
AACAAAGTGACAAAAATATAAACTCAGACAGGCGTGAATCGTGACATATCCCCACCTCAAGGGACGCCTCCTGGCGTCCCACCTGGTTGGTCCGGATGACAGGCGTGGAAGTCTGAGATGAGAGACTTGTCCAGGATGTTACGAGCAGGGACCCAAGAACGTTCCTCCGGACCATAACCCTCCCAGTCGACCAAGAACTGAAGACCGCGACCCCTCCGTCTAGAGCGGAGAAGACGATGGACCGTGTAGGCAGGGGACCCATCAATCAGACGGGCGGGTGGGGGGGGAACGAACGGGAGTGTGAAAACTAGACGAGGTGACCGGTTTGATGCAGGAGACATGAAAGGAGGGATGTACGCGAAATGACTTGGGCAGGGAGAGACGGACAGCGACAGGATTAATAATTTTAGAAATAGGAAAAGGACCAATAAAACGGGGAGCAAGTTTGCGAGACTGGGCCTTGAGGGGAAGGTTCTTAGTGGAGAGCCAGACGTTTTGGCCCACTTTATAGATGGGCTGACTAGACCTACGGCGGTCAGCTTTCTTGCAATAAACCGCCGTCGTTTTAAGCAGCGCACGTCTGGCTCTCCTCCAGGCTCTACGACATTTGAGAGCCATCAGATGAGCAGAGGGGACCACAGCCTCGCGTTCTTGAAGGGAAAAGATTGGGGGTTGAAAAACAAAAACCACGTAGAAAGGAGAGAGACCGGTAGCTGAAGAGGGAAGAGAATTAAGGGAGTGTTCGACCCATGGTAGAGCAGAGGACCACTTTTCAGGGTCGGTACTACACAGAAGGCGTAATTTGTTCTCCACCTCCTGGTTGATCCTCTCAGTTTGACCATCAGTCTCAGGATGGAAGCCTGAAGAGAGACTGATGGATATCCCAAGAAGACCACAAAATTCCTTCCAAAATAAGGAAACAAACTGTGGACCCCTATCAGAAACTATGTCGAGGGGGAGTCCATGCAGTCTGAATACCTCCTTGGCCATGATGTGGGCCAATTCCTTGGAGGAAGGAAGTTTAGGAAGGGGAACCAGGTGGGTCATCTTGGAAAAGCGATCGACAATTGTGAGAATGACTGAATGGCCCCCAGAGACAGGGAGACCAGTAATAAAGTCCATCCCAATATGGGACCAAGGACGTTTTGGGATGGGGAGAGGGCGAAGCAGTCCAACAGGAGGACGCCTGGAGGATTTAACCTGAGAACATAGGGGACATGATCGGACGAAAGACTGAACGTCTTTAAACAAAGAATCCCACCAAAACTGTGACCTAACCACAGCAAGAGTCTTAGTGAGGCCTGGATGACAGAAAAGGTGGGAAGAGTGACAAAATTCGAGCACCTCTTTAATCATGTGTGGGGGAACAAAGAGGCGGTTGTCAGGACAACCAGGAGGAGGAGAACGAGACCTACTGGATGCTCTCAGGTCAGCCTCGAGACGCGTCATGGCCAGGCGGGTCGACTCGGGCAGAATGAACCCCTGTTCCTCTAAAAGAGAAGAAGAGTCATCTTCGGTGAGACGGGACAGAGCATCGGGTTTAACATTTTTCTCCCCAGGACGAAAAGACAAGGTAAAATTGAATCGAGAGAAAAAGAGTGCCCACCTGGCCTGACGAGGGTTTAAACGGCGGGCCGACCTGAGATACTCCAGATTCTTATGATCAGTCCACACTTGGAATGGGAATCTGGAGCCCTCCAGCCAATGACGCCACTCCTCCAATGCAAGCTTGACAGCCAGCAACTCTCGATCCCCCACATCGTAGTTGCGTTCCGGTGCTGACAAGCTCCTAGAAAAAAAGGCACAAGGATGAAGTCGACCCTCCTTGCTACGCTGGCTGAGAATGGCCCCCACCCCAGTACTGGAGGCGTCCACCTCCACAATGAAAGGTTCTTCTGGGTTAGGGGCCTGTAGAATGGGAGCCGATGAAAAGAGGGTTTTTAATTTACAAAAGGCTTCTTCAGCCTCTGAGGACCACATGAAACGTGACTTAGTGGATGTTAATGCATGAAGAGGTCTAGAGATGAGACTGAACCCTTTAATAAATCGTCGGTAAAAATTAGCAAACCCCAAAAACCGCTGGAGTTGTTTACGATCTTTTGGGATCGGCCAATCCAAAACCGCCGCAATTTTATTGCAGTCCATCTCCATCTTGTCTGGGGAAATAACGAAACCGAGGAACGAAGTAGTGGAAACATGAAACTCACATTTTTCAGCTTTAACATATAAGCCGTTTTGAAGAAGACGAGTGAGTACTGCGCGGACGTGTTTGCGATGGGTAGACAGATCTTTAGAAAAAATAAGTATATCATCTAAATAAACAAAAACAAACTGGTTAACCATATCCCTCAAAACATCATTGACCAGATTTTGAAAAATTGCGGGGGCATTGGTTAACCCAAAAGGCATGACTAGGTACTCGTAGTGACCTGTGGGGGTATTGAAGGCGGTCTTCCATTCATCTCCTTCCCGAATACGAACTAGATGATAGGCATTGCGGAGATCTAGTTTGGTGAAGACTTTAGCTCCTTGTAGGAGGTCAAAGGCCGAGTTCATGAGAGGTAGAGGATATTTATTTTTTATGGTGATCTGATTAAGACCGCGGTAATCGATACAAGGGCGGAGAGAACCGTCCTTTTTGCCTACAAAAAAGAAACCTGCCCCGGCCGGAGAGACGGAAGGACGAATAATGCCTGCTTGGAGGGATTCCTGGATGTAATCCCTCATAGATTGTTGCTCGGGGATAGAAAGAGAATAAAGAGGTCCCCTAGGGGGTGTGGAACCAGGGAGAAGGTCGATCGCACAATCATAAGGCCGATGAGGTGGTAAAGATGTAGCCTTGGCCTTATTAAATACCTCTTTAAGATCATTGTATTCGGAGGGGATCTTAGAGAGGTCAGGGTAGTTGTCTACAGAGTTCCTAGCAGAGTCCTTCATGATAACAGCGTCCAATAAACAAGATGATAAACACTCCTCAGCCCAACCCAAAATCTCCCCTCTTCTCCAGTCCATGTGGGGATTGTGTTTTCGAAGCCAGGTAGCACCTAACACCACTGGAGCCTGGGGAGAATTAATGATGAGGAAACTGACAGTCTCTCTATGATTACCCCCCACATGCAGAATTATGGGCTCAGTAAACTGAGAGGAGGAGTTCAGGGGATGACCATCTAAAGCCACCACAGAATGTTCTTTGGCTGACTCAATGATTTTAAAACCCGCTTTAACAGCAAAATCAATGTCCATGAATTCCGTGTCAGCACCAGAGTCAATAAAAACCTTAACAGAAATTGGGGTCTTACCCGGAACGGAGAGAGTAGCAGCTTGAGTCACAGATGAGGAGAGTGTTGAAGAAAAAGCCCTGCTCAGTAAACCTCTCCTCAAGTTTACTGAGCGTGCCCTTTTACCGGACACGTCGAGATGGTGTGACCAGCCCCCCCACAATAGAAGCACAGATGTCCTCTACGCCGCCTCTCACGCTCAGAGGGAGTAATGTGGCTGCGGCCCAACTGCATCGGCTCCTCTGCAGGAAGAGAGGGAGAAGTAGGAGGTGATTTGGGTGCTCTGGTCTCCGGGAGAGGTTCACTAACCAACGGAGTGGACGTGCGAGCATAAGATCCACGTTCCCTGGACCGTTCAGCCAAACGTAGGTCCACCCTGGTGGCCAAATCCTCCAAGTCCTGTAGAGAATCTGGATATCTCTTAGTAGCCAACCCATCCTTAATGTTGTCATTTAGTCCTTGATAGAAAGCATCAGTCAGGGCCTCCTCATTCCAATGACTGCCTGAGGAGATAGAGTGAAAGTCTATTATGTAGTCTGTTACTCTACGGTTACCTTGACGGATAGAGAACAGACGTCTGGCAGCTTCTCTCTCAGGCAGCACTGGATCAAACACCCGACACAGCTCCTTGGCAAAGTTCTGAAAAATGTTACAAAAATGAGAGTTGCGCTGCCACTCCGCAGTTCCCCACCTCTTGGCCTTGCCAGAGAGGAGGGAAATGGCGTATGCCACCTTGGATTTCTCAGTGGTGAAACATGAAGGCTGTAATTGGAAATGAATTTCACACTGAGTAATAAATGGTCTGCACTGATCGGGTTCCCCTGAGAACAGTTCGGGAGGGGCGAGGCGAGGCTCCCGTACCGGCCCAGAGGCAGAAAATGAATTACCCATGTCCTGGTTCGTGGTTTGAGGAGTCATAGTTCTTAACATCCGGACAATGTCCTCCATACCGGTTTCTAATTTATTTATAGCGCCCTCGACACCAGAGCGCCAGTCTGTAGATGGTGAGTGGTCCATGATTTTTGGCCAGATAGTTCTGTAACGAACCCCTTCAAGTACTGGACCAAAATCACCACAAACACTTGAAACTAAATATAAAAGTTTATTGGAGAGAGTCTGGTTTCTCAAAGAAAGAACTGGTTCTGGTGTCGATCTAAGAGCTCGGGCTGGAACGAGTCTGTAAACAAGTAGAGTACGGTTAGTGGCCAGGCGGGAGACAGAAGCAGGTGCAAATGTCAAAAAGGTGAGACCACTAACCGTTACTCTGGTTGAAGGGGACGTGAGATTAATGAGTCGCTCCAAGCTGATGTGCCCACTGCAGGAGGAATGATCCCGGTGAAGAGAGTCAGCCGGCTGCAGCGTTGAACCCAAGGATGGATGGATGGATGAAAAGCGCTGCTCCGCAGCGGCGCCGAACCAGAACCCGGTCCGTGAGGCGGGAGGCGTAGTCGTGCAGGCGAGGGTCAAAACCAGAGAGCAGAGATGCGACAGTACCATGCAGGAGCGGGCGATAGGCAGGTCAGGAGCAGGCGTGGGTCGAGAACCAGCAGGAGAAGAATAAATCCAAAGGAGCGGGCGAGAGTCGAAGTCAGACGGTCCGGAGTCGATAACCAGGAAGCAAGCGAACAGAGGCGAGGATACGAAGACCGGGAGGAGGGACAGGAGCAGGGCAGACAAAACAAGGCAGGAGGGAAACTATGAAAGGACAGGAGACTGTAGAAGCGCGGGATATCTATTGGCAGGCAAGCTGTTTTCGACTATCTGGCGCTCACCCT
>NW_023622016.1:0-5052 GCF_014905685.2 Nematolebias whitei
ACAGTTCTCTACATCTATCAAATTCTATTAATTAGTCTTGTATTTTTTAAGATATAAAATTATCGCTTTCCTTATTTTATATATATCCGTTATGTTTCCCTCAGTTCCTAACAGTCCTTTAAGACTCCAGTCTTGACCTGTCTTTTCAACCATTCTTTTCAGTATCTCTCTTTCAGATTCATATGTTTTACAGTGCATCAATACGTGTTCTACAGTTTCTTTCTCTCCACATTTTTCACATTTATCAGTATTTTTCTTCCCTATTCTAAATAAAACATCATTTAAGTATGTATGACTTACTCTTAATCTGGTCATTATGATTTCTTCCCTTCTGTTTTTCATATTAATATTCTTAATTGCTATTGACTTTTGGATTTTATATAGACTTCTTCCTTTCTTATCTTCAGTCCACCTTTTTTGCCATTGTTCTTTTTCTTTATCCTTTATCAGTGATTTTCCTTCTCCTTTCCCTATAGGAATTGTAATTGTTATTGTCTTTTCTAAAGCCCTTTTTGCTAATGTATCTGCCTTCTCATTTCCTTTTACCCCTTCATGAGCTGGTACCCAGCAGAACCAGACATCAATGCCACCTCTGTACAATCTAAATAAACTGTGTTTAATTTCTAATATTAAGTCTTTCCTATTGTTTCCTTTTCCCTTGATACTTTCCAAAACTGCTTTCGAGTCTGTGCATAGTACAACCCTTTCTGGTCTAACCTCTTCCACCCACATTAAACTCAATGTAATTGCCATCATTTCAGCTGTGAAAACGGAAAGGTGGTCCGATATTCTTTTAGATATGTGAATTTTAAACTCAGGTACATATATCCCTATTCCCACACATCCTTTAAGATTTTTTGATCCATCGGTATAGATTTTGAGATAGTTATAATATGATTCTCTTAAATAATCATCAGTTTTTACCCCTACTTCATTCAAATTCCAATTATTTTTCTTTTTAAGTATTCCTATATCTATATTTATCTTAGGAAAGAGCCAAGGAGGAATAACAGAAATTGGGTTGGTTTTACCTATTTTATTATCCTCTACTCCATATAGTTTGATCCAGTCACTGATCTTCCAACCAAAACCATTCCTCTGGAATTTTGTGTATTCCCAACAGTTCTGAAATATAATTGAAGTGACATTCTCTTCTTCGTCACCTTTAATCTTCATCCAATATGTTAATGCTAATTTTATTCTTCTCATGTCAAGCGGTGTTTCTCCGGTTTCTATTAATAGAGCATTGATTGGTGTTGTTTTCACTGCTCCTGTACATATACGTAGTGCCCTACTCTGTAGTCTATCTATTTTTTTAGTGTCGTTTTAGCTGCTGCTCCATATATGAAACTTCCATAATCGATTATTGGCCTCATAAGTGCCCTATATATGTGTAGTAGCGACTGTCTATCTGCACCCCAGTTATGTCCGGCCACAGCCTTTAATAGATTTATGGTTTTTTTACATTTGGTTTCTATGTTATCTACATGTGTTTTCCAAGTATAAGCACTATCTATCCATAAACCTAGGTATTTAAATTCTTTGACCCTGTCTAGCGGTTGTCCATATAAAGTTATTGGTCCTATATCCACATTTTTCTTATTTGTGATTATCATAAAACATGACTTGCTAGCCGAAAATTTAAAACCCCATTCATATGACCATGTTTCCACTTTTCCAATAGCTTTTTTTAATATGTCCCACTACATGTTTTATATTCCTTCCCCTCATCCAAATTGCCCCATCATCTGCATACAATGCCGATTTGATACATGTATCTGTTTCCAAAAATATGTCATTAATCATTATATTAAATAATATTGGACTTATTGTACATCCTTGCGGAATACCATTCTCTACATTAAATTCCTTTGAGTATTCATTCCCAATCTTAACTTTTATTTTCCTATCCGTCAGAAAATTTGCTATCCAATTATATAGTTTTCCACCAATCCCCATCTGCCTGATTTTTATAAGTAGTCCTTCTTTCCACATCGAATCATATGCTTTTTCAATGTAAAAAAAAACTATGATCATTACCTCCTTCATTTTTAAAGTTTTTTCCATGTCATTACTGACCCTAGTCAATGCATCTGTTGTTGATCTCCCTGTTCTAAAACCACACTGATATCCATTCATTAGCTTTTTATGTTCAAGGAAATACCCTAATCTGTTTACTATAATTTTCTCCATCCATTTACTTAGATGAGAAGTCAAAGCTATCGGTCTATAGTTACTTGGATTGGTGCTGTCTTTCCCAGGTTTATTAAACGGGAGTATTATTGCCCTTTTCCAGTCATTTGGTATTATACCTTCAGTCCATATTTTATTAAATAATGTTAATATTAATTTCAATGTTAGTTCTGGCATTTGATGAAACATAACATAGCATAGTTGATCTTCTCCTGGAGCTACGTCTCCTGTCCCTTTTAATACTGATTGAAGTTCTTCCATGGTTATGTTTGTGTCTAACGTTGAATTGTAGTTTTGACATTTTCCTATCATATTTTTGTAATTTTCAAGTTTTTGTATTTGTTTTTGTCTATGAATATCTGTAAGACGTACGCCACTATGTACTGCTGCAAATGTTTCCCCTAGTAAATTTGCTTTATCTTTATTTATAATTACTATTTCTTGTCCTCTAATTAAAGCTGGCACTTTGACATCTTTTCTTTTCCCATTCATTTTCCTGAACATTGTCCAAACATTCTGTAATTTAATTTCTGAACCTATTGATGAGCAATATTCTCTCCATGTTTCCTTTTTTTGCTTCTTTAATAATTTTACGAGTTATTGCTCTTTTTCTTTTATAATCAATAAGGTATTCGTTGGTTAAATTTTTCTGTAAGCTTTTAAAAGCTTTATTACGTTCTTTGACTGCTCTGCTACAGTCATCATTCCACCAAGGGACTATTTTTTTTCTTACTTTTCACTATTATTTTTGGAATACTAGCATTGGCAGCATTTAAAATGTGTTCCGTTATCTGTTTTGTACATTCTTCTACATTATCTGTTAATGTTACCAAATGACTTGTTTCCTCACAATCTGTTTTAAACTTTTGCCAGTTAGCTTTTTTTGAAGCACCATTTTTTTAATATGCAATCCTCTGTCCTATTTATACTATCATCGATTATTGTACTGACTGGAAAGTGGTCACTCCCTAGTGTGGAATCCCCAGTAATATCCCATTCACTTGAATTAACAAGGCTAGCAGTTATTAGCGTAATATCTAAGCATGAGACTGTAAGGTCATGTATATTTATTCTTGTACCTTTTCCATTATTAATACAAACTAATGACTTTTCATCCATCATTTCTTCAATTATATAACCATTATGATCTGTTTTTTTACTACCCCAAAGAGTATTGTGTGCGTTAAAATCACCACACCACACTTCTCTGTTATGTGATTTACCTGCTATTTCCTCGAATATTTCACTATTAAGACTTTTACACGGATTATAAAAGTTTATAATTTTAATATTATCATACTTCTTTAAATTATATATTTCTATATTAACACATTCTATTTCTTTATGCATGTGGTTTTTTCTATAAGCTATTCCATTTTTAATGAAAGTGGCACATCCACCTCTACCATCCCTTCTGTCTTGTCTTTCTACACTATATCCATGAATTTGAAAATCTAAATTTGGTTTTGACCATGTTTCTTGTATGCAAATTATATCTGGAGTAATTTCCAACGTAGATACAAACCGTTTGAATTCTTGTCCATTTGCTATTAGGCTTCTAGCATTCCATTGTAGGATATGTAGAACCATTATATTGATCTAATCCTAATCTTGTTTATTGTCTGTTGTTTCTGTAGTACTCAAGATGGCATGTATTTGATCTGCTTGGAGGTCTTTCATATCTAAGAATCTGCCTGCTGCTATCACAATTGCTTTTATTTTATCACTTTTTTTCTTCATTTGTACCGTAACGTTGACAATGTGACACATAAATGCGACAAAGTTTTCCTTTTTGACCACCACTGAATTGTCATCAACTCTACATTTATGTATACATGGTTTTTGTATAATTGTTGCTGGTATCACCGTTTGTCTCTGTTCGTTCTGTTCTTGGCTTGTGTTCCAATTTGTGTCTTTATGACCTGTTCCTCCCAGCTGCAGTCCTTTGGAGTTATCATTATTTACTCTTTTTAAAGCTTCAGCATATGATACTCTTTCTGTAATTTTGATTCTTTGAGCTTCTCTGGCTACCTTTTGAATTTGACATCCTCCATAGGCTGCGCTATGATCTCCTCCGCAGTTACAACATTTGATTTTGGCATCTTTATCACATTTACCTAATTCATGTGGGCCTCCACACCTTGCACACCTGAGTTTGCCTTTGCAGTTCTTTGCTATGTGTCCCATTCTTTGACAATTAAAACACCTGAGGGGTTTAGGGATGTATTCTCTGACTTTGTAGTTTAGGTACCCTAGCTGTATGTTTTCTGGCATAACATTTTCAAATTGCAGGATTACTGCCATCGTGTCTTTAAGTTCTCCATCTCTTTTACTTTTAATCCTAGTGGCATCTGTTATTTTTCCTCCTTTGATTTCTCTTTTTAATTCTTCCATTTTTTATTTCTATCGGTACACCTGAAATTACTCCTCTCAGCCTTGCCAAGTAACCTGGAATATGTGTTGTGATTCTTTCCCCCATCAAGTTCTTCAATCTGATGATCTTTTGTTGTTGTATTTCACTAACAGCATATATCAACACTCTTCTATTATTCATGATTCTAGCTGTTTTAATTTCCCTATTTCTTCTTCTATTGATTTGGTCAATTTGATCGGGTGAATATATCCTCCTTCACGCTGAAATTCTACTATGATTTTGAATTCTTCTTCTCTGGATAATACATTTTGTTCTCTTACATTTGCTCTATCATTTGGTTTGGTTTTTTTGGTAACTTCTGCCCTAGTTTCACTTTCTGCCGACCGACTTCTTTCCCTTTCTTGCCTCATCCTAAGCGTCCTTTTTGTTCTCGCTGACCTTGACATTATCCATTCCATTTCGTTGCCACTATGCCCCTCTGATGC
>NW_023622017.1:0-5049 GCF_014905685.2 Nematolebias whitei
TCTTATCACAAGGCTTAGATCAATGTTACTATCAGCACTGATGCTTGATAAGTATAAAACCTTTAAAAGAAGTTGAATCTTAAAACTGAAGTTGTCAGGACTGTTTATTCCACCACGATCAATGGTAAAACATTGTGTATTCCAAAAGTCCCCAACCCCAATCCTCGAGGCCCAGTGTCCTGCATGTTTTAGATGTTTTCCTACTTCAACAAACCTGACAGAAATGAATGTCATTAATGGGTTTCTGCTAAACTTGGTGATATTCTGAGTGGGTAATTGAATTGTTTGAATCAGGTATGTTGAAGCAGGGAAACGGCTAAAACATGAAGGACAGTAGGCCATGAGGACCAACGCTTGGGACCTCTGGTGTACTGTGTGCAGCTATGTGGCGATAGCATAGCAGTGTTTCCCCTATGATTATACAAGCAGGGCACCCCGCCCTGTCAACAGAATCGAGCATCATGCCTACCGAAACCAAGGAAATATCTAATTTTTCACTTGAAATCACACTGAATGACACATTTGGATTTTGGTGCCAAAGGGATTCAAGGTTCTTTATTTGTCACACGCACCACATGTGGTACATGAGGTGGAACAGAATTGTGTACACAGGGTCCCAGTTACATCCAACAAAAGTATAAAATGTAAATGTAAAAGAAAAACAGTAATAAGATCTAAGATATGAACTAAGAAAAATGTTAACTAAAAATACACTAAGAACTAGTAGTATAAAAACAATACGCCGAACAGCAGCATGAAAGTGAGTCTGTGTGAGCAGATGAGCACGCATGAACATATCAACATGAAACAGATCAGCAACAACATGATGTGATTTTTCACAGTGATTATCCTGGTTAAATATTCATAAGTCTAACAGCCTCAGGGTAAAAGCTGTTCCTCAGTCTAGTGGTTCTACACTTAAGCCCCCAATATACTCCTGTGTACGTCCGTTCACGCGTACATACGCGTGTACTGTATGCAAAGGGTTCAGACTTCATACTCGAGCGTACACCCTGAGCAGCTGCAGAGCAGCTTCACAGATGAGGGGCATTTACCTTCAGGACAAATTGAGGTCGCCGATTGGTCATTTGCTGACTTGCCTACTGGATTGATTGACAGGTCGAGAAAAAAAAAAAAAAACGAGCGCCGGCAGCCTCAGCCACAGCGGTACTCTGTGTTTAAATGTTGTTAATAAAAAGTTCTTAAAAAAATGAAATAAAAACAGTTTATTGTGCGACACCACGTACGTGTATGTGGTCGTGTAAATTGAGCTTTGCACGGACATGCCCTAGGACGTATGCTCGTACCTCCGCGTACGTCCGTGCATACCTCCACGTATAGACGTACGCGGGAGTATACTGAGGGCTTTAATGCTTAATGTTAAAAGTTGCTTGGGGTTAGCACACATTTAAAAAACTACAGTTTTAGCACTCTAGAGTCACTGAGACTAAATTACAATGGGTTCCAGATGCCTATTCAACACTTTCAAATGTTCAGAAACATAAGAGCAAGGCCCTGAAACAAGGATGTCCAGAACTCTTGTGAATATTTTGAAACATTTTGGAAACTCCCTTGCAAATGTCACTTACAAATTGATACCAGGAATCATAGTCCTGTGAATTACAAGCTCTACTGGGTAGAGTTTCATTTGGATAAAAGGGTGACTCCCTGGGCTGCCACCCCTCCCTGGGCTGCCACCTTACCGTGGTGGAGGGGTTTGAGTGTCCCAATGATCCTAGGAGCTATGCTGTCAGGGGCTTTATGCCCCTAGTAGGGTCACCCATGGCAGACAGGTCCTAGGTGAGGGACCAGACAAAGTGCAGCCCAAACACACCCCTATGATGGAAAACACAAATGGACCTAGTGTTCCCTTGCCCGGACGTGGGTCACCGGGGCCCCACTCTGGAGCCAGGCCTGGAGGTGGGGCACGTGGGCGAGCGCCTGGTGGCCGGGCTTTTACCCATGGAGCTCGGCCGGGCACAGCCCGAAGAGGAGACGTGGGTCCCCCTTCCCATGGGCTCACCACCTGTGGGAGGGGCCAAAGGGGTCGGATGCAATGTGGGATGGGTGGTGGCCGAGGGCGGGGACCCTGGCGGTCTGATCCTCGGCTACAGAAGCTGGCTATTGGGACGTGGAATGTCACCTCACTGGTGGGGAAGGAGCCTGAGCTGGTGTGTGAGGCTGAGAGGTTCCGGCTAGAAATAGTCGGACTCACCTCTACGCATGGCTCTGGCTCTGGAACCAGTTTCCTTGAGAGGGGCTGGACACTCTCCACTCTGGAGTTGCCCCTGGTGAGAGGCGCCGAGCAGGCGTGGGCGTACTAATTGCCCCCCAACTTGGTGCCTGTGTATTGGGGTTCACCCCCGTGAATGAGAGGGTGGCCTCTCTCCGCCTACGTGTGGGGGGACGGGTTCTGACTGTCGTTTGTGCTTATGCACCAAACGGCAGTTCAGATTATCCACCCTTTCTGGAGTCCTTAGAGGGGGTACTGGAAAGTGCACCTTCTGGGGACTCCCTTGTTCTGCTGGGGGACTTCAATGCTCATGTGGGCAATAACAGTGAGACCTGGAGGGGTGTGGTTGGGAGGAACGGCCCCCCTGATCTGAACCAGAGTGGTGTTCTGTTGTTGGACTTCTGTGCTCGTCATGGATTGTCAATAACGAACACCTTGTTCAAGCATAAGGGTGTCCATATGTGCTCTTGGCACCAGGACACCCTAGGCCGCAGTTCGATGATCGACTTTGTCATCGTCTCATCTGATCTGCGGCCACATGTCTTGGACACTCGGGTGAAGAGAGGGGCGGAGCTGTCAACTGATCACTACCTGGTGGTGAGTTGGCTCCGATGGTGGGGGAGGATGCCGGTCAGACCTGGTAGGCCCAAACGTATTGTGAGGGTTTGCTGGGAACGTCTGGCAGAGTCTCCTGTGAGACGGAGTTTCAACTCCCACCTCCGGGAGAACTTTGAACATGTTCCAAGGGAAGTGGGGGACATTGAGTCTGAGTGGACCATGTTTCGTGCCTTTATTGTCGAGGCGGCTTACCAGAGCTGCGGCCGCAAGGTTGTCGGTGCCTGTCGGGGCGGCAACCCTCGAACCCGATGGTGGACACCGTCGGTGAGGGATGCTGTCAGGCTGAAGAAGGAGTCCTATCGGGCCTTTTTGGCCTGTGGGACCCTGGAAGCAGCTGATGGGTACCGGCAGTCCAAGCGACATGCGGCTCGGGTGGTTGCTGAGGCAAAAACTCGGGCATGGGAGGAGTTCGGAGAGGCCATGGAGAACGACTTCCGCACGGCTTCGAGACGTTTCTGGTCCACCATCCGGCGTCTCAGGGGGGGGAAGCGGTATGCCACCAACACTGTTTATAGTGGGGGTGGTTTGCTGCTGACCTCAACTCGGGATGTTGTGGGTCGGTGGGCGGAATACTTTGAAGACCTCCTCAATCCCACCGGCACGTCTTCCACTGAGGAAGCGGAGCCTGGGGACTCTGGGTCGGGCCCTCCAATCTCTGGTGCTGAGGTCACCGAGGTGGTTAAAAAGCTCCTCGGTGGCAGGGCCCCGGGGGTGGATGAGATCCGCCCAGAGTTCCTTAAGGCTCTGGATGTTGTAGGGTTGTGTTGGCTTACGCGACTCTGCAATGTTGCGTGGACATCGGGGGAAGTTCCCCTGGATTGGCAGACCGGGGTGGTGGTCCCCCTATTCAAAAAGGGGGACCGTAGAGTGTGTTCCAACTACAGGGGAATCACGCTCTTAAGCCTCCCTGGTAAGGTCTATTCGGGGGTTCTGGAGAGGACGGTCCGTCGGATAGTCGAACCTCGGATTCAGGAGGAACAGTGCGGTTTTCGTCCTGCCGTGGAACACTGGACCAGCTCTACACTCTCAGCAGGGTCCTGGAGGGTGCGTGGGGGTTTGCCCAACCAGTCTACATGTGCTTTGTGGACTTGGAGAAGGCTTTCGACCGCGTCCCTCGGGGGGCCCTGTGGGGGGTACTCTGGGAGTATGGGGTACCAGGCCCTTTGATACGGGCTGTTAGGTCCCTGTATGACCGGTGTCAGAGCCTGGTCCGCATCGCCGGCAGTAAGTCGGGCTTGTTCCCGGTGAGAGTTGGACTCCGCCAAGGTTGCCCTTTGTCACCGATTCTGTTCATAACTTTTATGGACAGAATTTCTAGGCGCAGCCAAGGTGTTGAGGGGATCCGTTTTGGTGGCCTCAGAATTGCGTCTCTGCTTTTTGCAGATGATGTGGTCTTATTGGCTTCATCAGATCGTGATCTACAGCTTTCGCTGGAGCGGTTCGCAGCCGAATGCGATGCGGCCGGGATGAAGATCAGTTCCTCCAAATCCGAGGCCATGGTCTTGAGCCGGAAAAGGGTAGAGTGCCCTCTCTGGGTCAGGGAGGAGGTCCTACCCCAAGTGGAGGAGTTCAAGTATCTTGGGGTCTTGTTCACGAATGAGGGAAAAATGGAGCGTGAGATCGATAGGCGGATAGGTGCAGCGTCTGCAGTGAAGCGGGCGCTGTACAGGTCTGTCGTGGTGAAGAGAGAGCTGAGTCAAAAGGCGAAGCTCTCAATTTACCGATCGATCTACGTTCCCACCCTCATCTATGGTCACGAGCTTTGGGTTGTGACCGAAAGAATGAGATCTCGGATACAAGCGGCCGAAATGAGTTTTCTCCGCAGGGTGTCTGGGCTCTCCCTTAGAGACAGGGTGAGAAGCTCGATCATCCGGGAGGGACTCGGAGTAGAGCCGCTGCTTCTCCACATCGAGAGGAGCCAGTTGAGGTGGCTTGGGCATCTGTTTAGGATGCCTTCTGGACGCCTCCCTGGTGAGGTGTTCCGGACACGTCCCACCGGAAGGAGGCCCAGGGGAAGACCCAGGACACGCTGGAGGGACTACGTTTCTCGGCTGGCCTGGGAACGCCTCGGGATTCCCCCGGAAGAGCTGGCCCAAGTGGCTGGGGAGAGGGAAGTCTGGGCCTCCCTACTTAGGCTGCTACCCCCGCGACCCGACCCCGGATAAGCGGAAGAAAATGGATGGATGGATGGATGGAAA
>NW_023622018.1:0-5048 GCF_014905685.2 Nematolebias whitei
ATCAGGCTGATGGCCGCCAGGTGTTGGTAATCAGCGGCCATCAGCAAAGGCAGGCTGCAGGCAGTGGGATCCTTACAGTACCCCCCCCCCTCAAGAATCGCCACCTGGCGACCTGAGGCGCTTCTCGGGGTGGTCTCTGTAAAACCTAGAAATCAAACTGGGGTCAAGGATAAAGGACCTGGGGATCCATGACCTCTCCTCAGGACCGTACCCCTCCCAATCGACCAGGTACTGGAAACCCCTGCCCCTGCGCCTCACGTCCAAGATGGAACGGACGGAGAACGCAGGGTGGTTGTCGATCAGGCGAGGCGGCTGAGGGAGGTCAGATGGAGGACACAGGGGACTGAGGGAGACAGGTTTCACCTGGGAAACGTGGAACGTGGGATGGATGCGCATGGCCCTGGGGAGCTGGAGGCGGACAGCAGAGGGGTTGATGATGCGGGTGATGGGAAAGGGACCAATGAAGCGGGGGGCCAGTTTGCAAGGTGTGTCCCGCAGCTTAATGTCCTTGGTGGACAACCAAACTTGCTGGCCGACCTGGTAGGCGGGCGTCTCTGAACGGTGGCGGTCAGCAAACCGTTTTGCCTGGGCTGCGGTCCTAAGGAGGGCTGCTTTGGCCTGGCGCCAGATACGACGGCAACGCCTGAAGTGGTGCTGGACGGACGGGACCGAACAGTCTGTCTCTGAGTCAGGGAACAAAGGAGGATGGTAGCCTAAGGAGGCTTCAAAAGGGGACATGCCGGTGGCAGAGGAGCGGAGGGAGTTATGTGCGTACTCCACCCAAACCAAGTGCTGGCTCCAGGACGAAGGATTAGACTCGACCAGGCAACGCAGTGTGGACTCCAGCTCCTGATTGCAGCGCTCGGCTTGTCCGTTAGCCTGGGGATGGTAACCAGAGGTGAGGCTAACGGACGCCCCGAGCGACTTGCAAAAGGAGTGCCAGACCTGGGAGATGAACTGCGGGCCACGGTCAGAGACAATGTCCGACAGGATCCCATGGAGCCTAAACACATGGAGGGTGAGTAACTGGGCAGTCTCAAGGGCAGAGGGGAGCTTAGGGAGGGGAACAAAATGGGCGGCCTTCGAAAAGCGGTCAACAACTGTGAGGATGGTGGTGTTGCCGTGTATTATGAAATTCTTTATCAAAAGGGCTCGTGAACGGTCGGCACAGATATTCAGACAAGATGGAAAAAATAAAACACCAGAGACTGTTACTGCTAGGATAAATAAGTGTCATTTATTAACCTGCCACAGAAAACAGCCAAGCAGAAAACATGTACACTCGTACACTCTTAACACACAAAATGATATGAAAGAACTTCTCACCGTGACACTGGCCGGGAAGTCGTTTTCGACCCAGGTAAAGAAGAATCACATCATCAATTACTGTATGGCACCGCGCGCGCTCTGGTCCACACAAGACTTCCGACTCTCTGTGTTTGATACATTTCTTATATACCTTTCCCTGACCGGATCGCGTGAGAGCAGTGAAAAAACAAGTTTGATGGTTACCAGAACAACGGATGAGGAGCTGGTGATTTATTACAAATAAGGAGCACGGTGACCTCAAGGCGGGCCAAAACCCTGAAGCCAGAAATACTCCTTAAACTTTTACAAAGCATTCCTAAAGAGGGAACACACACCCCTCCATCCCTCTGCAAACCATCAAAGAATGTCCCAAATATTAACAAAGGCAACATAAATCATTCCCCCTTTGTCTTTGTGACATGTTAAACAAAGTACAATCCCTAATATGTGAATAACACGTTGTATAAGTGTGTTTCCAAACTACATGTAAATGAGTGTAAATTGACATAAAAGCATCAAAATAATCATTCCTATATCATTCCACCCTTGCCTTTTATGGCAATTTAGACATTTAATTCTGAAAAGTAACACACACAAAATGTATATGTTTGAATAGGCATAAAGGCAACTTAACACCTTATAAAACATATTTTTATATCATTCCACCCTTTTGCCTTTATGACATGTAAAACATAATTCCACAATACAACTTTTTAGTCTTGAAAATGCCATCCCTTTAAGTTGAACTCTAAACGATCTCCGACCTCTGAATGGTCGAGTTCTCCTGAAATTGAAATTGTTCTGGGACTTTATCCTAAATAAACTCACTCACACAGTTAAGGAAATCCAGATTGTTCTGCGACTTTATCCTAAATAAACTCACTCACACAGTTAAGAAAATCCAGATTGTTCTGGAACTTTATCCTAAATAAACTCACTCACACAGTTAAGGAAATCCAGATTGTTCTGGGACTTTATCCTAAATAAACTCACTCACACAGTTAAGAAAATCCAGACGAGTTTCAAACCCCTGGAACGTTTGAGTTATTACTTTCCCACTGACACGATCATTGTAAATCAAAACACCTGGTAGGTGTTCAGATTATAGTTTTTTTTTTTTTCCTCACCAAACCATGTACCAGCTGTATTATACATTTCCTGATTAATTCTCTTTTTAAACCCTAAACAAGTTCCCAAAATACACAAAGTTAATACAGAGATACATAGATCAAACTAGTTATTCTTCTTTTCACTAAACAAACAAAAGGGATACTGCATATATTTTGCGCCGTAGATAATATTCCTGCGAATATATCCCACCAATGGTGAGCCGACGCCTACACTATTAGTTTTAGCCATATGTAAAAACCTTTCTTTGAGCCATGCAGGTGGACACTGTTAGATCAGACACGTTTAGACTTATGAGACTTGATCATTTCAGTCAACTCTATGGACTCATTCAATGCGCATTTTAAATGGTCCATAGAGACTCGCCACGGTACTTTCAGAGTAAGGCGAGTGTCAGAACTATAATTAGTCAAACGATAAGTCCGGTTGTTCCAATGCCACAGATATACACCTGTCAAACACCCAGAAAAAGGCACCTTAGGTAACTGAGGATGACTCCTAATTGTGGCTACACACAGAGTGTGTGGGCCAATCTGCCATAACATATCTCTCGCTGGTTCATGAGTCCAATCACACAATACCTTGTCTCTGGTTAAACATGGGTTAACATGATTAGTTTCAGCATCTATATCACTCTTATCAGCTGTCTCACATAATTCAAGATCATAGGTGAGATTTGTCTGTGGCTCAAACCACTCACCCTGTACTTTTATATATATATTTTAAAAACCAATGTCCTTGTACAGTTATTAAAGGCAAAATGTGATATTTGCATAACTGTGGTTGCCTTCATTACATTTTGTCAATTCAGGTTTTAAATGTTCCATACTCTCCTCCACTCATGATGATTCGATGTAGTGACCACCCTCTGGCAGCGCTCCTCCTGCAGCTGTACATTGAAAAATTGCAAGGTACACAGGAAAACAAGTTCAAAGCTTCAATTATGTTGGAGAGCACTTCTTCTGTGCTCCCCCACATCTTTGGCTGCAAGTTTATTTCTTTAATCAGTATTTTGACCATTTCTTCTTGAGTCATGACAACTGATGGTATCCAGACTCCAACTTGGGATAACTGCCAACGAAGCACGTCTCCTCCTTCTCCTTAATTGGCAGTAAAAATCAAACTTTGTTCTCCCCTTTTTTTTTCTTTCTTTCATCTGGTTTAGCATGTACCGTCCTTATACCTGTTACACAGTGGGGTTTCCACACAATTCTAATCTGACATCCTTTAGGTACCACTGGGATGGTTTTCCTGTGGTAGCATGCCAAAAGTCACTTTGCACTCAGATCTTGCTTGCATCTTTTTTTTTTTCAACCAAAGTGAACACCTGATCCTCCTCCAAGACACGTCCTGGTGTTGCTGATGAGGCGTTGTCCATCTGCAAAAAGGCACGTGATGCCCAAACAGCCTGCACTCCGATCTGACTTGGCACCTTGTCACCAGCTTTTCATGTTGTCCTCTGTGCGGTCCCATCCAGTCCGCAAAGATCAATGAAACATCAAGCTGTGGAAGCAAGAAAACTGCTTTTCAACAAAAAGAGAGAAGAATTAGTTTTCTCTTTAATAACACTTATGAATTGGTACATTTACCCATTTTTCCTTCTCCTGCCTCTGGGATATTGCAGACCCAGACCAATTTTATAACTTGAATTTGACCTGAAATCACTGTCATTGGCTCTAGAGTCCTCAGATCCAGGAGTTGCTTCTGACAGGCAGCTCTGCTCTGTCATCAATTTTCTAATTGGTTCCTTTTTTTTTCTCTCACAGGCAGCTCTGGAGTAAACACAGCCTGCAACAAATTTACTTTTCAGTTTGTCAAATCATGTCTTTCATTTTCTCAGCATTTCTTTTTTATTAACAGTTCATTCATTCTCTTAATCAGCCCAGCAGCTTTGTGGGTGATAAGGAAATATGATAAATCCATTCAACATGTTTTTCAGCAGACCAGTCTTTCACCTGTTTTCCAGTAAAATGGGTCCCATTATCTGTTTGTATCTGAAGGGGACCCTCATAAAATTATTTCATCATACTAAGACATTTTAAAGTAGATGTCTGATTTGCATATTTACAAAGATGAGTCACCAACACACCTGAATATGTATCTACAGCCGTACATACATATCTACACCCCTGTGACATGGCAAAGGGCCAATGAAATCCGTTTGCCAGATCTGATATGGCCCCTTTTCCCCTATTTGTCCCTGCATTTTACTATTGTGACCCTCTCTCTTCTAATGCATGCTTCACATCGTTGTATTTGCAGTTTCATCATCTGTCTTGTTCTACAACTAATCAAACAATTCTTCATACATAACCACTTCATGCAAAAAGTGTCAATAATTAACTTTATTTATTAAAAAGAAATCCTTCTTCTAGTCTTGGCCCCACTCAAAATGTTTAACTCATCAGTTTTCAAAACTGAGGTGTTAACTTTTTCCACAGAACCCCTCTTGAAAAGAGCTGAACTTTCACTTTAAATGTGAAACATCTGCAAAACAAGATGGTGAAATTCTTTTTATCTCAGATATTTTTGGATACTTCTAGAGTTGTTTTTAGATGCTGTCAAAACTATAGCTGCAGGTAAACCATTTATAAACAACATATGTTGCACTT
>NW_023622019.1:0-5047 GCF_014905685.2 Nematolebias whitei
ACAGTTCTCTACATCTATCAAATTCTATTAATTAGTCTTGTATTTTTAAGATATAAAATTATCGCTTTCCTTATTTTATATATATCCGTTATGTTTCCCTCAGTTCCTAACAGTCCTTTAAGACTCCAGTCTTGACCTGTCTTTTCAACCATTCTTTTCAGTATCTCTCTTTCAGATTCATATGTTTTACAGTGCATTAATACGTGTTCTACAGTTTCTTTCTCTCCACATTTTTCACATTTATCAGTATTTTTCTTCCCTATTCTAAATAAAACATCATTTAAGTATGTATGACTTACTCTTAATCTGGTCATTATGATTTCTTCCCTTCTATTTTTCATATTAATATTCTTAATTGCTATTGACTTTTGGATTTTATATAGACTTCTTCCTTTCTTATCTTCAGTCCACCTTTTTTGCCATTGTTCTTTTTCTTTATCCTTTATCAGTGATTTTCCTTCTCCTTTCCCTATAGGAATTGTAATTGTTATTGTCTTTTCTAAAGCCCTTTTTGCTAATGTATCTGCCTTCTCATTTCCTTTTACCCCTTCATGAGCTGGTACCCAGCAGAACCAGACATCAATGCCACCTCTGTACAATCTAAATAAACTGTGTTTAATTTCTAATATTAAGTCTTTCCTATTGTTTCCTTTTCCCTTGATACTTTCCAAAACTGCTTTCGAGTCTGTGCATAGTACAACCCTTTCTGGTCTAACCTCTTCCACCCACATTAAACTCAATGTAATTGCCATCATTTCAGCTGTGAAAACGGAAAGGTGGTCCGATATTCTTTTAGATATGTGAATTTTAAACTCAGGTACATATATCCCTATTCCCACACATCCTTTAAGATTTTTTGATCCATCGGTATAGATTTTGAGATAGTTATAATATGATTCTCTTAAATAATCATCAGTTTTTACCCCTACTTCATTCAAATTCCAATTATTTTTCTTTTTAAGTATTCCTATATCTATATTTATCTTAGGAAAGAGCCAAGGAGGAATAACAGAAATTGGGTTGGTTTTACCTATTTTATTATCCTCTACTCCATATAGTTTGATCCAGTCACTGATCTTCCAACCAAAACCATTCCTCTGGAATTTTGTGTATTCCCAACAGTTCTGAAATATAATTGAAGTGACATTCTCTTCTTCGTCACCTTTAATCTTCATCCAATATGTTAATGCTAATTTTATTCTTCTCATGTCAAGCGGTGTTTCTCCGGTTTCTATTAATAGAGCATTGATTGGTGTTGTTTTCACTGCTCCTGTACATATACGTAGTGCCCTACTCTGTAGTCTATCTATTTTTTTAGTGTCGTTTTAGCTGCTGCTCCATATATGAAACTTCCATAATCGATTATTGGCCTCATAAGTGCCCTATATATGTGTAGTAGCGACTGTCTATCTGCACCCCAGTTATGTCCGGCCACAGCCTTTAATAGATTTATGGTTTTTTTACATTTGGTTTCTATGTTATCTACATGTGTTTTCCAAGTATAAGCACTATCTATCCATAAACCTAGGTATTTAAATTCTTTGACCCTGTCTAGCGGTTGTCCATATAAAGTTATTGGTCCTATATCCACATTTTTCTTATTTGTGATTATCATAAAACATGACTTGCTAGCCGAAAATTTAAAACCCCATTCATATGACCATGTTTCCACTTTTCCAATAGCTTTTTTAATATGTCCCACTACATGTTTTATATTCCTTCCCCTCATCCAAATTGCCCCATCATCTGCATACAATGCCGATTTGATACATGTATCTGTTTCCAAAAATATGTCATTAATCATTATATTAAATAATATTGGACTTATTGTACATCCTTGCGGAATACCATTCTCTACATTAAATTCCTTTGAGTATTCATTCCCAATCTTAACTTTTATTTTCCTATCCGTCAGAAAATTTGCTATCCAATTATATAGTTTTCCACCAATCCCCATCTGCCTGATTTTTATAAGTAGTCCTTCTTTCCACATCGAATCATATGCTTTTTCAATGTAAAAAAAAACTATGATCATTACCTCCTTCATTTTTAAAGTTTTTTCCATGTCATTACTGACCCTAGTCAATGCATCTGTTGTTGATCTCCCTGTTCTAAAACCACACTGATATCCATTCATTAGCTTTTTATGTTCAAGGAAATATCCTAATCTGTTTACTATAATTTTCTCCATCCATTTACTTAGATGAGAAGTCAAAGCTATCGGTCTATAGTTACTTGGATTGGTGCTGTCTTTCCCAGGTTTATTAAACGGGAGTATTATTGCCCTTTTCCAGTCATTTGGTATTATACCTTCAGTCCATATTTTATTAAATAATGTTAATATTAATTTCAATGTTAGTTCTGGCATTTGATGAAACATAACATAGCATAGTTGATCTTCTCCTGGAGCTGCGTCTCCTGTCCCTTTTAATACTGATTGAAGTTCTTCCATGGTTATGTTTGTGTCTAACGTTGAATTGTAGTTTTGACATTTTCCTATCATATTTTTGTAATTTTCAAGTTTTTGTATTTGTTTTTGTCTATGAATATCTGTAAGACGTACGCCACTATGTATTGCTGCAAATGTTTCCCCTAGTAAATTTGCTTTATCTTTATTTATAATTACTATTTCTTGTCCTCTGATTAAAGCTGGCACTTTGACATCTTTTCTTTTCCCATTCATTTTCCTGAACATTGTCCAAACATTCTGTAATTTAATTTCTGAACCTATTGATGAGCAATATTCTCTCCATGTTTCCTTTTTTGCTTCTTTAATAATTTTACGAGTTATTGCTCTTTTTCTTTTATAATCAATAAGGTATTCGTTTGTTAAATTTTTCTGTAAGCTTTTAAAAGCTTTATTACGTTCTTTGACTGCTCTGCTACAGTCATCATTCCACCAAGGGACTATTTTTTTCTTACTTTTCACTATTATTTTTGGAATACTAGCATTGGCAGCATTTAAAATGTGTTCCGTTATCTGTTTTGTACATTCTTCTACATTATCTGTTAATGTTACCAAATGACTTGTTTCCTCACAATCTGTTTTAAACTTTTGCCAGTTAGCTTTTTTGAAGCACCATTTTTTTAATATGCAATCCTCTGTCCTATTTATACTATCATCGATTATTGTACTGACTGGAAAGTGGTCACTCCCTAGTGTGGAATCCCCAGTAATATCCCATTCACTTGAATTAACAAGGCTAGCAGTTATTAGCGTAATATCTAAGCATGAGACTGTAAGGTCATGTATATTTATTCTTGTACCTTTTCCATTATTAATACAAACTAATGACTTTTCATCCATCATTTCTTCAATTATATAACCATTATGATCTGTTTTTTTACTACCCCAAAGAGTATTGTGTGCGTTAAAATCACCACACCACACTTCTCTGTTATGTGATTTACCTGCTATTTCCTCGAATATTTCACTATTAAGACTTTTACACGGATTATAAAAGTTTATAATTTTAATATTGTCATACTTCTTTAAATTATATATTTCTATATTAACACATTCTATTTCTTTATGCATGTGGTTTTTTCTATAAGCTATTCCATTTTTAATGAAAGTGGCACATCCACCTCTACCATCCCTTCTGTCTTGTCTTTTTACACTATATCCATGAATTTGAAAATCTAAATTTGGTTTTAACCATGTTTCTTGTATACAAATTATATCTGGAGTAATTTCCAACGTAGATACAAACCGTTTGAATTCTTGTCCATTTGCTATTAGGCTTCTAGCATTCCATTGTAGGATATGTAGAACCATTATATTGATCTAATCCTAATCTTGGTTATTGTCTGTTGTTTCTGTAGTACTCAAGATGGCATGTATTTGATCTGCTTGGAGGTCTTTCATATCTAAGAATCTGCCTGCTGCTATCACAATTGCTTTTATTTTATCACTTTTTTTCTTCATTTGTACCGTAACGTTGACAATGTGACACATAAATGCGACAAAGTTTTCCTTTTTGACCACCATTGAATTGTCATCAACTCTACATTTATGTATACATGGTTTTTGTATAATTGTTGCTGGTATCACCGTTTGTCTCTGTTCATTCTGTTCTTGGCTTGTGTTCCAATTTGTGTCTTTATGACCTGTTCCTCCCAGCTGCAGTCCTCTGGAGTTATCATTATTTACTCTTTTTAAAGCTTCAGCATATGATACTCTTTCTGTAATTTTGATTCTTTGAGCTTCTCTGGCTACCTTTTGAATTTGACATCCTCCATAAGCTGCGCTATGATCTCCTCCGCAGTTACAACATTTGATTTTGGCATCTTTATCACATTTACCGAATTCATGTGGGCCTCCACACCTTGCACACCTGAGTTTGCCTTTGCAGTTCTTTGCTATGTGTCCCATTCTTTGACAATTGAAACACCTGAGGGGTTTAGGGATGTATTCTCTGACTTTGTAGTTTAGGTACCCTAGCTGTATGTTTTCTGGCATAACATTTTCAAATTGCAGGATTACTGCCATTGTGTCTTTAAGTTCTCCATCTCTTTTACTTTTAATCCTGGTGGCATCTGTTATTTTTCCTCCTTTGATTTCTCTTTTTAATTCTTCCATTTTTATTTCTATCGGTACACCTGAAATTACTCCTCTCAGCCTTGCCAAGTAACTTGGAATATGTGTTGTGATTCTTTCCCCCATCAAGTTCTTCAATCTGATGATCTTTTGTTGTTGTATTTCACTAACAGCATATATCAACACTCTTCTATTATTCATGATTCTAGCTGTTTTAATTTTCCCTATTTCTTCTTCTATTGATTTGGTCAATTTGATCGGGTGAATATATCCTCCTTCACGCTGAAATTCTACTATGATTTTGAATTCTTCTTCTCTGGATAATACATTTTGTTCTCTTACATTTGCTCTATCATTTGGTTTGGTTTTTTTGGTAACTTCTGCCCTAGTTTCACTTTCTGCCGACCGACTTCTTTCCCTTTCTTGCCTCATCCTAAGCGTCCTTTTTGTTCTCGCTGATCTTGACATTATCCATTCCATTTCGTTGCCACTATGCCCCTCTGATGC
>NW_023622020.1:0-5046 GCF_014905685.2 Nematolebias whitei
GTGGACACCATCAACAAGGTGCTGTGGTCCCTAAAACCAGCCACAAAGGATCCTCCTGTGCTAGACACAGCAAACCTTAAGGCTGGGCAGACCATTCCAGAGGCCTGCCAGGTTGCTAGCAACCAAACCACCACAGTACCACCTCAGGTGATTAACCTAATGGTGCGAATCCACATCATAGCTGGACAAGCTATTAGCCATAAACAAGCATATTTCAACCTTCTCCTGTGTTTTTCAACTTGGGACTGTCCGTGGAAGCCACGAACCAAGTGAGCCTTGACTCCAGGACCACATCTGTTGCTGTGTGTAACACAGGCACGGATGAGGTGCTGATCCCAAAAAACACTATGCTAGGATGGTTGATTTCCACTGATTTTCATGATTTTGAACTAGGCATTCCATTTCTGGGAGGACTCCCAGATAACCTGGTACCGAGTCAAGAAACTGGGCCAGTATGGTTCACAAAACCAACACAGGCCATAGCTCTTTTCTCAACCGATGACGTCGACCAAGGACCGCAAACCTATGGTGTCTTACCCATAGACAGGTCCGATGACTCAGAAAGGGATTCATTGGAGCTCCCCAAAGAGCAAGAACCCTTATCAGTCTCATCACAGATTGAACAGGTGGTCGCCCAAGCCGACGCCCTGACATCTGATGAAGAAAGGGACAAACTTCGCCAAGTTCTTTTAAAATATGAAAAGTCATTTTCAACTGACCCAGACATCATCCAACTTCAGAAGTTGGATCCTGCAATTAATTCGATGATACTGTATCTGACTGACCCAGACAAATACACTCCATTGAAAGGCGAACTGGATTCCGATCCAGATCTTAAAGTCCTCTTTCAGCTGCGCAAACAGTTAAAACTACTCAAGGACAGCCTAACTTTAGCTCATGGAGCGACGTCCTCACCCGTGTTCGCGGTCTCCCATGACCGAAGGGGGGTGACGCCAGTTAGGGTAATGTTACCAGACGCGATAACGTGATCAAATCTGACATTCAGAGTGAGTGACGCACCGAAACGTCATTTTCTAGTTGCTTAATCACTACTTTTGTCAATGTTGAAACATTGTTTTACTGGTTGCTTAGTCACTGTTTTTGTCGATGTTAAGACATCGTTTAATTGGTTTTTTGTATTGTTTCTGAACACCCCAAGCAAGAATGAATTTTGTGTGTAGTTAAGTTAGAGACTAAGAGGCCTTTAACTATGCCAACATGCAGTTCACTCGTTAAAATGTAATCTTTGCGGAGTCAATGTAGATTAATGCTACCTTAAGTACCATAATCTACATTGGTCTCACAACGCTTAAGCCGAACCTACTCGAACAATTCTATTCGGGGGGATAGCTAATTCTTTTTGATGAGTCTCGCCATAGACTCCAAAAACATTTATGGGGAAACCAAACACCCAATCTCAAGTCGTTCATCTAAAAGGACAACAGACAATTGAACCAAACTATATTTTGCCATGTAAAGCTAACTTAAACCAAGTTAGGAATGGAAAAATAGTTTGGAACACCCTTCTATAGGTATAAATCCCTATAACTACCCTTTTCAGCATGTTCCACCCTTTAACTGGTAGCTGTAGCTGTTCCCAATCATAATAGCTTACACACCAGGTGCATATAGGTTAAGGCCTTATGTAAAATCCTTTTCATAAGCCCACCTTAAACCACATAATTGCATGACACATTGAACCAGAACGGCACCGACTGGACGTCGCCCAGAGACGACCTTCGCTGGAGGAGACCTGCAATCCTGACGTTGGTCTCCAATCTTCATCCAGTGGCCGCATCTTCAGTTCAATCCAAGGGAATCCCTCTGTATGCTGATCAATCAACACCTCCATTCGTTGTGGATTTACCGTTGTGGATTATATGACTTTTTCAATGGATTACAGACTTTGTTTCCAAGGGGTTAAAGCATTGCTACAATGGAATTACCAACAACACAATGGAATTACCAAAAACATTGTGGGATTACCTCCTTTGACTTTTGTATTTCCTTGCTGGATTACATCAAGCTCAAGGACATTCGAAGGCGTAAGTTCATGTTGGAATTCATCACCATGGACAGGCGATGATTTCCAAAGGGGGGACTGTAGTGAACTAAGCCTCAGGTCAAAATCTGGCCCTGAGGGCCTTCCTGGGACAAGAACTGTTATTTCATTGATTTGAGTCCAGAAACACAAAATTAAGTTCATCCAGAGACTTTCTAAGTGTGTCCTGCACTGATCAATTGAAAGAACACTCTTTTTTATTATCATTACTATTTTACAATGTCTTGATAATCAAAAGTGTGTTTAGTTCAAACCATTTTAAATGTTGAAGTGAACTACTTATTTTAAATCAACTGTGAAACAGTATTAATGATTTTTAATCCTCATTCAAAGTAGAAATCTAGTTAATGTCTGTTACAGAGTAATTATTCATTTTCTTGATCTTCTATCTGAAATGAGCAGGTTGTGATGTCGGTCAAAAGTCGGAGACAAACGCAAACAAGTTTGTTGGAACGAACTGTCATGTTTTTAAATCCTCTCAGACGTAAATAGAGAAGCTGGCACCTGTTTCCTCCCATCTCGTCTAAACATTTCTCTGTCTGTTTCAAAAATATTTTCCTGTCTGTTCCAAAACATCTCACTGTTTTTCTGACTTCTAGTGACCTCTTACGTCACTAAAACCACACCCCTGATTGGCTCTTTCAGCCAATCAGGACTTCCCAAATGAACCTGAAACAGAACTCTTTAAATGTCGACACTTCCTAGTTCCAAAGTGAGTGCAGTTCAGTTCGGAGAGCAGAACCGAACAGAAAAGTTGCTGGAGAGAACAAGAAGTTCCAGACATGATCCAAAGTTCTTCCGAGTCTCGTGGGGATTATGGAATCTTCCACATCTGAGTGGAACCTCTGACGGACTCACAACTCATGTGAGTCCACCCGTGAGGTGAGCTGCTGTTGAACGAAGTACCGTCACTACTCCGGACGGTTCTCTGCTATCCTTACGGAGACGCTGAAAGGTGGCTTGAAGTGGAACTTTACGCCATATATATCTTCAGAAAGGTAAAAAGTCGATCTTCAACTGCGAAGTGTACCGTGCGTTAAGCTGGGTTCGGATGGAGGGTGCCGTTCTTCGTCGACACATTTTCCCTCACACATCTTTTCTCTCCATTTAAACTCCCTCATTTCCCATCTTTAAAACTCTTCTATCTTGCCAGTAAATCATCCAGATATTTTCATAAATGTCTGTTGTAATTAGTTAAGCTGTGTTATTGCTTCAATCAGAATAATCACGTGTACAATGTTTGATGTTAAATTTTGATTCTGTTAATAAATGACCACATTCATTTTGATGGGTCAAAGATAATTAACGTCTCACGTCACTGATTAAACCATCTCCCACACAGTATCTCTGTCACATATCTGTCAAGTAGCTCGAAAATGAGAGAACCCGTTTAAATTAAGTATAATATCAGGTACTTGAACTAGTCCAGATATTATAACGTGTAGTGGAGCTCCGAAGCTAAACGAAGCTAACCGACCTATCTCACTACATTTCTGGCGGCCCGTATGTTTGTTTTTACATTTCTGGTGGCCGGTACAGGTCTCTAAAGAGCTCCTCGTGACCCATTATCCGCCATTTGGACATTTCGTGGCCGTACGAATGTTTGAAGAGGCGTGAGTTAAATGTGACGGAGTCTGTGTTAATACCTGAACTGACTGTTGGCATGAAAAGTGCAGCTTTCTAATCTATCAGCTGTGTGGTATTAAGAGAGCTGGAAGTTAAGTCAAGGTGTTTCATTTTAAAGCTGAAATGGTACATCTGTTATCTGTGAGCTAATAAGCTGTGGAAAGCATTTGATTATGTTTAAACTGTGGTGCAGAGAGGAACGGGTTCTGCTCAGACCCGGTTCTGTTCTGGCTCGGTTCTGATTCGTTCGAACGAGTCGTTTGCATGGATAAACTGCTGTTTTGAACTGGGCACCGTCTCAGTACGCTTTTGAGAGTTTGTTCGTCACATTTTTAACAGAAAATAGTGCATTTTGACAGTTTTAATGAAAGAAAGTTGACCGGACTTTTTCAGGCTAATGCTAACATGCCTAGCTAGAATGACGATCCGTCATTGGTCAAAAACCGCTGTTTGGGTAGCTCTGATTCGCTGAGAGACGAGTGACGCGTCTGTCGTCACTTCCTCTGATGTCAGATTATAAAACCCACCCCCGTTGCTGTCTCTGATGATTGGTTGATTCAGTCACGTGACCCCAGAAATGAGTCTCGGTTCAACTGAAGCCTCCACTGTGTTTAAAATCGCTAAATGGAGCTGCCACATGTACCCAAAACTCATGTTTCATGCAAAAAAGTCGTGCTTGTTGAAACAACGCCACGTTTAAGCTTTAAATCCGTTCAGAAATGTTGATTTGACCGAGTTTCGCTGATGCTAATTTTAAGCTAAGTGGCTAACAACCGGATATCAACAGAACGATCCACAGGAAGTTGTCATAGACTCCTGCTGGTATAAATAAGCTTACACCACCACCTGCTGTTGAAAGAGGAGTATAACAGTTTTTCTGAAAGGAGACTGATTATCTCCTCATAACTTTTTCTTTTCACCCAACCTGGTTTAATGAGTAACTGTTAAATAGCGAATTTCTGGAAAAGAACGGCTTAAAAAAGCGTTCCAAAAACTAAAGTTGCTGTGAGACTTTTAGAAAAATTGCAGGTTTATTTAATGTTAAGTGCTTTAGAGTAAATAACACTGAGAAGCTTGGTAATCTAGTATCTGTTAAAAAATAAGCACATTAAAAAAGTAACACTGCCAAAAGAAGGCATTTACTTATATATTCATGAATTGGGGTGAATCTTACAATAAGTGCCCATTCATTTGAAGAAGTGGTTTACACAGTACTGTTGAGTGAACCCAGAGCTAAAAAGTGTGTGAAACTCACATGGCACTTGAATACAAATATTTACCTGTTAAAAAGAATCTGAAGTTGGCAACTGTTTAACCAGATAAGTGCTGAACAGTGAATAACAATGGCAGGTGTGATA
>NW_023622021.1:0-5046 GCF_014905685.2 Nematolebias whitei
TGTGACATGCAGCAGGCTGTCAGAAGCAGCAGAGGAAAATACCAGAGGAGCAGAGAAGAATATCAAACAGTGAACAGAGTGATAAATAAAAGGAAAAACAGAGTGTAAACTGTGACAGATCCCCCCCTTAAGGCGCGGCACCTGACGCGCCCCGAGGTTGGTCCGGGTGGAGACGATGGAAGTCTTTGATGAGGGACTTGTCGATGATGTGACGGGAGGGGACCCAAGAGCGTTCCTCTGGGCCATATCCCTCCCAGTCGACCAGATAGTGGACTCCTCGGCCCCATCTCCTGGAACGGAGGAGTCGACGTACGGTGTAGGCGGGTGCCCCATCGATGATCCGGGCGGGTGGGGGGGTTTCTGGGGCGGGGTGAAAACGGGAGGGCAAGAAGGGCTTGATCTTGGATACGTGGAAAGATGGGTGGATTCTCATGGACTTGGGTAGAGATAGGCGGACAGAAACTGGGTTGATGACTTTGGATATGGGGAAAGGGCCAATAAAACGGGGAGCAAGTTTGCTTGAGTCTACTTTTAATGGGAGGTCTCTGGTGGAGAGCCATACCTTTTGACCCTCCTGATAAGTGGGTTGTTGAGACCTCCGCCGGTTAGCCCCTTTAACGTAGACTGCGGAGGTCTCCAGGAGGGCTCGTCTGGCTCTCCGCCAAATGCGTTGGCAGCGTAAGGCTGACTGGTGAGCAGAGGGTACTTGGGCTTCACGTTCCTGGAGGGTGATAAGAGGGGGCTGAAAACCAAAAACAGTATAAAACGGGGACAGACCGGTAGCAGATGAAGGGACGGTGTTGAGGCCGTGTTCGACCCAGGACAGGTTGGGTGACCACTGGCTGGGATCCTTCTGACAGAGGATCCTCAGCTTGGCCTCGACCTCCTGGTTCGCCCTCTCCGTCTGGCCATCCGTCTGGGGATGAAAGCCAGAGGAGAGGCTAATGGAGACCCCCAGGAGGTTGCAAAACTCTCTCCAGAATTTAAAGATAAACTGAGGTCCTCTGTCAGAAACGATATCCGTTGGCAGACCGTGCAGGCGAAAAACCTCACGTGACATGATCCCAGCCAGGACCTTGGCTGAGGGGAGCTTGGGAAGGGGGACCAGGTGGACCATTTTGGAGAACCGGTCAACGACCGTCAGAATGACGGTGTTGCCAGCAGAGGAGGGAAGACCAGTGATGAAATCAAGGCTGATGTGGGACCATGGGCGTGACGGGATAGGAAGGGGACGGAGGAGACCAGAAGGGGGACGACGTGAGGATTTTGCTTGGGAACAGGCAGGGCAGGATAAAACAAAAGAGCGCACATCCTGGTTTAGCGTGGGCCACCAGAACTGTGCGCGAACTAAAGAGACAGTCTTAGAAAAACCAGGGTGACAAACTAGGCGGGAGCTGTGGCAAAACTTGAGGACTTCTTGAATAAAATCAGGGGGTACAAATAATCGGTCAGGGGGACAGTTGGTTGGAGGAGGGTGCAACTGGTTGGCCTGTCGCAGGTCCAGTTCCAATTGAGTGACAGCCAGGCGGGCAGAGTTCGGGAGGATAAACTCCCCGGTGGGAGGGGGCGAAGAACAAGAATCCTCCTCCATGATGCGAGAGAGGGCATCAGGTTTGGTGTTCTTGTGACCGAGTCTATAGGTGAGTGCAAAGTTGAAACGAGAAAAGAAAAGTGCCCACGTGGCTTGTCGAGGGTTGAGGCGTTTGGCCGACTTAAGGTACTCAAGATTTTTATGGTCGGTCCAAACCTGGAATTGGAACTGGGCGCCCTCCAACCAGTGCCTCCACTCCTCCAGCGCCAGCTTAACAGCGAGCAGTTCACGTTCCCCGACGTCGTAGTTCCGTTCAGCTGGTGATAGGCTTCTAGAGAAGAAAGCACAGGGGTGAATAATTCCTTCCTCGTTTTGTTGACTGAGAACTGCCCCCACACCCACACTAGACGCGTCTACTTCTAAGATAAATGGTACCTCAGGGTTGGGGGTATGGAGAACAGGGGCAGTAGAAAACAGAGTCTTTAATTTATTAAAGGCTGCATTAGCTGCCTCAGTCCATAGGAACCTCTTTTTAGAGGAGGTGAGAACATGGAGGGGGTTAGCAATGAGGCTATAGTCTTTAATGAATCTACGATAAAAGTTGGCAAACCCCAAGAATCTCTGTAGCTGTTTCCGATCCTTGGGTACTGGCCAATCTAGTACCGCAGACACCTTATCGTGACTCATTTCAACCAAGTTTGGTGAAATCTTAAAACCGAGAAAGGATGTGGATGACTGGTGGAAATCGCATTTTTCAGCTTTGACAAATAGATTATTTTGTAGTAACCGGGTGAGAACAGATCTGACGTGTTTTTTGTGTGATGTTAAGTCTTTGGAAAAAATTAAAATATCGTCAAGGTAAACAAAAACAAACTGATTGACCATGTCCCTTAGGACATCATTGACCAGAGACTGGAACACTGCTGGGGCGTTGGTCAAACCAAAGGGCATGACCAAATATTCGTAGTGACCATTGGGTGCGTTGAAGGCCGTCTTCCACTCATCTCCCTCACGGATGCGTATCAGATGATACGCATTACGGAGGTCAAGTTTGGTGAAGACGGAAGCGCCTTGGATGAGGTCAAAGGCGGATGACATTAAAGGGAGAGGGTATTTGTTCTTAATGGTTATCTTGTTTAACCCTCTATAGTCTATGCAGGGTCTTAAGGATCCATCCTTTTTCCCCACAAAGAAGAACCCAGCTCCTGCTGGGGAGGTAGAGGGTCTGATGATGCCGGCTTGAAGCGAGGTCTTGATGTACTCCTGCATGGCTTCTTGTTCAGGAGTAGATAGGGCGTACAGGGCCCCTTTAGGGGGAGTAGACCCAGGGGCCAAGTCAATAGGGCAGTCGTAAGACCTGTGGGGTGGTAACGAGGTGGCCTTGACTTTATTAAAAACCTCCTTTAGGTCATGGTATTCTTTGGGAACCTTAGAAAAGTCTGGGTAGGTCTCTTCAATATTGTCCCTGGGCACAGAGGGAATAACCGCATCGAAAAGACAAGATGCTAAGCAGTTATCAGACCACCCCACGATCTCCTTCTGTTGCCAGTTGATGTGTGGGTTATGTTTTGAAAGCCATGTGGCCCCTAGGACAACAGGAGAATGTGGAGATTTGATAATAAAAAACTGTAAAGTCTCCTTGTGATTACCTCCTATGATTAATGTCACAGGTTCAGAAATTAATGAAGAGTCGTGAAGAGGGTGACCATCTAAGGCAACAATGGACAGTGGTCTGGGGGATTTTAACAGTTTTATTCCTAGCTCTCGGGCAAATTGAAGGTCCATGAACTCAGAATCAGCCCCTGAGTCGATGAGTACTTTTGTGGAGGTGCAGGTCTTACCAGGAGCGGACAGCTCAGCAGGAAAAGTGAAGGGTGAGGAGGTTACAAGGTTCTGGGTCTGACTCAGCAGGAGCCTCCTCTTCTCTGCTGAGTCTGGTCTTTTAACAGACAGTTGGAGATGGTGTGAGTATTTTGGCCACAGTAGAAACACAACCGATGTCGACGTCTCCTCTCCCGTTCCTCTGGGGTGAGGCGGCTGCGTCCAATCTGCATGGGCTCCACTTGTGATGTTTCTGGTGGATGTGGTGGAGAGGGAGGTCCCAGGGTAAGTCGTCTGGGCACCTCTCTTGGTTCCTCGAGGGGTCTTGAAGTTCTGCTGACCCTTCCAGCTCGTTCCCAAGACCTCTCCATCAAGCGCAGATCCACCCTTGTCGCCAAATCCTCCAAGTCCTTCAGTGAGTCTGGGTATCGCTTGGTTGCCAGGTAGTCCTTGATCTCCTCGTTAAGTCCTCGGTAAAAAGAATCAGTTAAAGCCTCTTCATTCCATTTGCTACTTAGCAGCCGTAGCGTGAAAATCAATAATATACTCAGTAACTCTTCGTTTACCTTGCTTCAATGAAAACAGTCTACGAGCAGCCTCTCTTTCTGGGAGGATGGGGTCAAAAACTCTACACGGCTCTTTAGAGAATTCAAGAAAAGAGTAGCAGTACCTTGAGTCTTTTTGCCATTCAGATGTTCCCCAAGACTTAGCCTTTCCAGACAGGAGGGACACGGTATACGCCACCTTCGCACGTTCAGAGGGGAAGGCTGAGGGCTGGAGCTGAAAATTAATTTCACATTGTGTTAAGAATGGTCGGCACTGGTCCGGTGCCCCTGAAAACAGTTCTGGTGGTGTTAAACGTGGTTCCCGGAGAGGTTTGCTCGTGGTTCCAGTATGTGCATGACTGCCGACATGACTTGAGTCCTGAGGGTCAGAGTGAGGAGTAAGAGTCTTAATCATGTTTATGATTTCGTTCATGCCGGACTCTAACTTATTGATGGCACCTTCCACACCAGAGCGCCATTCTGAGCCTGGTGTAGGATCCATAATTTGGCCAGATCAATCTGTCAAGGATCTGATGGCAGAGGATCCCACACACAAACTCAGAATGGTTTTAAAATGTTTATTGAATGAATAAACAGCTTCTGATGATTCGGGTCCAGAGCTGGAACTGTGTCTAAAACGATACAGAGGAGAGGTTAGTGTTTTGACAGAATAACAACAGTTATCTGAATACAGACGGTCTGGAAAAACACTAACCTTTCTTGTTGTCGGGGGCTGCTCAGCAGAGACACAGAGCTGAAGGGACCAAGGAGAATCCAGAGGCGTAGTCGAGGACAAGCAGAGTTCATTAACGGGATCCGAAAAGGCGACAGTACCAAAAGGGAGAGGCGAAGGCGAAATCCAAAAACGTGCAAAGGTCATAAACAAGGTCTGAAGGGCTGAGGCACAAAAGGAGCAGGCAAAAAACGTGGTCGAGGAAACAGGCGTGGGTCAAGATACAAAGAGCTGTGAGACTATGGAAACGCTGGATAACTGTGACAAAAGCAAGCAGTTGATCTGGCAAAGAGTGAAGAAAGCAGGAAGTATAAATACACCCAGAAACAGGTGGAGACCATCAGCAGTAATCAGAGAGAGAGAGAGAGGTGTGACATGCAGCAGGCTGTCAGAAGCAGCAGAGGAAAATACCAGAG
>NW_023622022.1:0-1264 GCF_014905685.2 Nematolebias whitei
AAATAAAGAGTGACATCACAGATAGGGTGCGTTCAAATAAAGAGTGACATCACAGATAGGGTGAGTTCAAATAAAGAGTGACATCACAGATAGGGTGCGTTCACCCTAAAATTGGGGCCGTACCCAGTAGCGACTTGTGATTTTAAAAGTAGCAAAGTAGATTACATGGTCTAAATTGTACTTAAGTATGAGTAAAATTACACACTTGAACGAAATACTCATAAAAGTACAAGTATCTAAAAAATGTACTTAATTACAGTAACATGAGTATTTGTAATTTGTTACTTCCACCCCAGTGTATTACTCTGCAAGACAGAGGAAAACGATGGAAGAGAATCTTTAAATTTGATTACAGCATTTTCTAATAAGCACCTGCTAAGGTGAATTTTACTCTCAGTGACTGTGTAATCATTTAACGTAAACTCAAAAGCAATTTAAAAATGATCAGACAGAACAGGACTTTGAGGAGATATTTCTAAGTTAGAAATAGGTCATTTCCAGGTCAAGGTTGTGATGATGAAAGTGAGTAGATGCTTGGATGTTTTGGGTAAAACTAATTGACTCTAGTACATTTTTTAAGCTTGCGCTATCACTTTCAACACTCCCTGACTCTTGTTAGACACCATTATTTTGCCGCTGGCCCTTCCTAACATTGCACGTTCATGGTGAGACGTATTGTGTCACTTCCTTTTTGTCTGTTGGTAGCTCGAGTCTTCTTTTGTTTTCAGGATTATCTGTCTTTCACACAGCTTTCATTCTAGTTCACAAACACCCTTAGTACAGTTGTTTTTCTACTGTTGGATAGTGTTTCAAACACCTTCCATCTTTCAACACATCTCAGTTTTTAATTGGTGTTTTGGGATCTGCTAGCTCTTGCTGGCATTAACTTAGCATGGATGCTGCTTCTCTCCCGGTTTTCAGTTCCTCTGTGTGTCAGATGTTTATCCTGATGCATGCTCAATAATCCAGGTAGAAAAATCTAAAAAAGTTAAATCTGGTCCTCTGGACATTCAAAAAAAACAAAACAAAGCAAAACAACAAAAAATGTAGAAACGTTTCGTCTCTCATCCGAGAGACTTCGTCAGTCTGAGGTGCTGTTTTCAGCTCAGTCCACTCTGAGAAGGTGCTATTTAAGAGACTGAGCTGAATACAGCTCCTCAGACTGACGAAGTCTCTTGGATGAGAGACGAAACGTTTCTACATTTTTTGTTGTTTTACTTTGTTTTGTTTTTTTTGAATGTCCAGAGGACCAGATTTAACTTTT
>NW_023622022.1:1364-4205 GCF_014905685.2 Nematolebias whitei
CTTTGTTTTGTTTTTTTTGAATGTCCAGAGGACCAGATTTAACTTTTTTAGATGTCAGATGTTTAGCTACTTCTCTGCCTCCTTGTAACAAATATAGTCTTATGAAAGATTTGGAGGAGAGGCTGTCTGAACTGGAAGCTCTGCTCCATGCTGTAGAAAAACCAGTAGCTAGTAAGGTCCCCTTAGACAACACGGAACCACAGAAATTAGCTCTCATTGGTGGTCCTCCAGCAGACCCCGAGCAGCCGGGACACCAGGCCGGCTGGGTGACGGTCCGGAGCAAGCGTAGTGCTAAGGCTAAGCCCCCAGTTCACCACCTACCCGTTCACGTTTCTAATAGATTTTCCTCACTCAGTGACACACCCGGGCATGTCTGACTGGGAGGAGACCCCGGGGAAGACCCAGGACACGCTAGAGAGACTATTCTCCCAGTTGGCCTAGGAACGCCTTGGAATTCAAATTCAAATTCAAAAATACTTTATTAATCCCAGAGGAAAATTATATAATCCTCCCAAAAATCCTTATATTATTATTATTATTATTATTATTATTATTATTATTATTATTATTATTCTCCCAGAAGAGCTGGAAAAGGTGGCTGTGGAAAGAGATGTCTGAGCTTCCCTGCTCAATCTGCTGCCCCCGCAACCCGACTTTGGAATAAGCAGAAGATAATGGCTGGATGGATGGATGGAGTGACACACCCGCTGAGAAGCAGACCCTGGTTATTGGCAGCTCCATAGTCTGAAACGTGGCTTTAGGGACTCCAGCAGCCATAGTTAAATGCATTCCAGGGGCCAGAGCGGGCGACATAGAATCTTATCTGAAACTGCTGACTAAGTCTAAGGCTAAATACAGTAAGATTGTTATTCATGTCGGCGGTAATGACACCTGGTTACACACAGTCTGAGGTTATTAAAATTAATGTTGCTTCGGTGTGTGACTTTGCTAAAACCATGTTGGACTCTGTAGTTTTCTCCGGCCCCCTCCCCAACCTGACCAGCGATGACATGTTTAGCCGTATGTCGTCGTTTAACCACTGGGTGTCCAGGTGGTGTTCTGACAATGACGTGGGCTACATAGATAACTGGAGTTCTTTCTGGGGAAAACCTGGTCTGATGCAGAGAGATGGCATCCATCCCACTTTGGACGGAGCCGCTCTTCTTTCTAGAAATATGGCTGATTCTGTTTATCCCCCAAATTATTGACAACCCAGGGTCCAGTCCAGGAAGCAGAGTTGTAGTTGTTATGGTCACTGACCTCTAAAGGGTCATTTTTGGGTGTTTTTAATGGTGAATTTTAACAAACTCCTCCTAGGGATTTGAAGTGATTGCCTTCAAACTTGGTTAATATGCCCTTAACACATTGGTGGAAGTCCCACTCCTGCACTCAGGGAGGTGCCGTGGCTAAAAATGGCCTCCCCTTCCCACTCCCTGCGCCACTCTGTCTCATTGGATGGATCACTGTGTGTGTCTTGTAAAAATAAAATGTCCATTTTTTTATACTTTATGGTTTGGTAAACCAGTGCACGCTTCACAGCCTCTCTGGCCCCGTTCAGGTTTAATGATGCTATTTTAAAAGCATCCATGGTGAGTGAGAGGTTTAAAAGCGTGTACAAAAAGACTATAAGGAATATTAAAATGCTGCTGTTCATCATTTGTTCAGAATTGTTTTCTGACTTTGCTCATTATTTTCTTTAATCTGAATGTTCCTTGATCTGTAAAACCTGACTCTTCTTTGTGTCTAATGTGATGTCTGGCTGAGAAATAAAACATTCTCAGGTTAGGAAAATAACTTTCAACTTGAACTCCTCTCAGCCCTTAGGTTTGCTTGAGGAAGGACAGGAAGGATTCTACAGGGTACCGGGGTTCAGTGCAGTCAGCCTGTGAGACAGAGGCTTCACTGAAGTCAGAGCACCAGCCCTCACTGTCACTGCTCTCTGCTCCCTCCTTCATCTCTGCACACATCTTGCTGGCCCGTGCAGCAACTTCAATATTTCTTCTTTTCCCTCGTTTCTTCACCTGGGTTGGGGCCCCCAGCTCCATCTCCTCTACAACCGCCCCTGCTTCTCCCTCCACACCAGTTCCTGACTTCTCACTTTTCTTTCCTGCTCCTTTTGTTTCCTCGTCCACCTCCACCTCTCCTTTCCCTTCCCGATCACCACACACCAACTCCTCATCACCCTCCTGCACTTCTCGCTCTCCGTTTCTCTCCCCCACCTCCCCCCGAGCCTCCTCCTCACCATCCACAACACCACCATTCTCCCCACCACCACCATTCTCCCCACCACCACCATTCTCCCCACCACCACACACCTCCGTGCTGCCACCTTTTCCCACACACATACTTTTTGTTGCTTCACTGTCCACAGCTGTCACCTCAACACTAACTCGTTCCCCGTCAGCTGGGGTCGCAGACTCTCCCGCAGCAGCGGCGGGAGGGGGACCCGCTGCAGCGGCGGGGCCGGTCCGGCTCTGTTTGGGCACATTTTTATTACGTGCCCCTCCTGGCCACATCCAAAATATTTCATGTTGGAGGAAGTGGCGAATAAAAGATATTCAAAATCATCTAGTTTAACATGGAATCGCACATTAAACTCTTCCCCCCGCTTGTTCTGAATCATGAACAGGGTTCTCCTGTGGGAGACGACATGTTTCAGAAGTGGTGATTTACACCCCGTCAACACATTTTTAATCGGGGACACCACCTTCCCGTGTCTGGACAACTCCTTTATGAGAAACTCGTAGCTGATAAACGGGGGGACGTTGGACAGAGTGATCTTGGTGGCTGCATCGCCAGTGGTGACACCTGTAGAAACCAGTCACACACTGAGATGCCAGT
>NW_023622022.1:4215-5045 GCF_014905685.2 Nematolebias whitei
CCAGTCACCCACTGAGATGCCAGTGGTGACACCTGTAGAAACCAGTCTCCCACTGAGATGCCAGTGGTGACACATGTAGAAACCAGTCTCCCACTGAGATGCCAGTGGTGACACCTGTAGAAACCAGTCACCCACTGAGATGCCAGTGGTGACACCTGTAGAAACCAGTCTCCCACTGAGATGCCAGCCTCGACCAGTTGTTGAGCCTTCTGCACCTTGTCAACAAAAATGACCTCAGCCCCGTTCATGCAGCTGCGGACCTGATGGACCCATGTCCAACCACCTCCCCCACCGCTAAACAAACTTCCTCCACGCTGCACGGAGAACCAGCACCACCTTGATGCCGTTTTTCCGCGTCAGCGTGGAGAATCCTCCCGTGCTCTCCACCACCATGGCGTCTAGACGCCGGACATCCAGGTGCACCTGACGGCCACACCCTGTCAAACAAAACTTTTTAAACTAAGAAAACACCAAACCCCACAATTAAATAACTAACATGAACATAAACACCAAGTGAAAAAGTAGAAAAAGGACAGAAAAACCGAATGACTAGACACTCTCACTTTCTGCTCCTCCACACCCTCCTCTCACAAGAAGAAGAAGCTTCTGACATCCAGCCTGTAGGTGGTGGTGCACATCAAGCTGACACCCGGGACCGCAGCCACAGAAGAAGAAGAAGAAGAAGAAGAAGAACCTTCTGACATCCAGCCTGTAGGTGGTGGTGCACATCAAGCTGACACCCGGGACTGCAGGGCCCAGAAGAAGAAGAAGAAGAAGAAGAAGAAGAAGAAGAAGCTTCTGACATCCAGCCTGTAGGTGGTGGTGCACAT
>NW_023622023.1:0-5045 GCF_014905685.2 Nematolebias whitei
TGTGGTATCTCAGGAGTGACCCAATCGAACGAGACCCGGAACGACACGAGACTCAGAGTAAAAAATAACAGTGTTTATTTATTTACAGTGATAAACTGGCTGCACAGGCATCAGGACTGGAACTCCTGGAAACGGAGGACAAGTTCAGCTGGGGCAGGTAAGTTGTTTGATATAAACTTGCAAGTAGCTTCCTTATCTTACAGTTGGTGGTTCTTGTAGGAGTTGATCCAAGAGGTACCCAGAGTTTCCAGAGGAGATGGTGAGATGGAGGCACTGTGCAGCAGCTTCAGAACAGGACGAACACTCCCAGAGACCGAGTGGATTGGCACGAGAGATCAGAGCTTGGACAAGGCACGAGAGAACTGAGAGCTGGAACCCGTGGAGACAGGACTGGACTCAGGAGGCAACGAAGAACTGCAAAAATAAGATCACAAGGTAAGACTTGTATTCCATGAAACACTAAGTGGCTAGAAACATTAAGTACCGAGGGAACTCAATGCTCCAGCGTCGAGTAGACTTGTCTGCAGGCTTAAATAGGAGCAGGAGCTCATCAGGGAGATGGCCGTCAGCTGGGGGTGATTGGCGGCCATCTTGGAAGCTGCAGCAAGTGCTACTCTCACAGTACCCCCCTTCAAGAATCGCCTCCAGGCGATCCGAAGCGCTTCTCAGGGTGCGCTCGGAAGAAGGTAGTGATGAGGCTGGGGTCCAAGATGAATGAACGTGGAATCCAGGATCGCTCCTCAGGACCGTAACCCTCCCAGTCCACCAGGTACTGAAAACCTCTCCCCCGGCGCCGGACATCCAAGATCTTCCGGACAGAAAAAGCTGGATGATTGTCGATCAACCGGGGGGGAGGAGGGAGGTTGGTTGGAGGGCTCAACGGGCTCTCAGATACTGGTTTAACCTGAGAAACATGAAAGGTATGGTGTACCTTCATGGAGGCAGGAAGTAGGAGACGGACTGCTGCTGGGTTGATGATCCTCTCGATAGGAAAAGGACCGATGAATCGAGGAGCCATTTTCTTGGAGAGGTCCTTGAGGTGGATGTCCCTGGTGGACAACCACACCCTTTGACCAACCTGGTAAGGCGGCGCCGTCGAGCGGTGGCGGTCAGCATACTTCTTATTTTGGGCAGCTGTCCGAAGAAGGGCTAACCTGGTCTGTCGCCAGACTCGACGACACCGTCTGAAATGGTGTAGGACCAAAGGTACCATGCAGTCCGTTTCCTGACTGGGAAACAGAGGAGGCATGTACCCCAGCGACGCTTCAAAGGGAGACATACCAGTTGCAGAGGTCTTGTGTGAATTGTGCGCATACTCAACCCAGACCAGGTGACGGGACCAGGCCGAAGGATTGTCCTCCACGATGCAGCGTAAGGTGGCCTCTAGTTCCTGATTGCATCTTTCGGCCTGGCCGTTAGATTGCGGATGATATCCAGATGTGAGACTTGTGGATTCCCCCAGTGTCTTGCAGAACGATCGCCATAACTGAGAAATAAACTGGGGACCTCTGTCGGAAACTATGTCTGAGGGGATGCCGTGGATCCTGAAGACGTGTTGGACAAGGAGCTGTGAAGTTTCAAGGGCTGAAGGTAGCTTAGGAAGAGGAATGAAATGGGCCGCCTTAGAAAACCTGTCGATGACGGTCAGTATAGTGGTGTTCCCCTCTGAGGGAGGTAAGCCTGTAACGAAGTCAATGGAAATGTGTGACCAAGGGCGACTGGGTGACGGTAGAGGATGAAGGAGGCCAGCCGGGGGTTGGTTCCCTGTTTTATTCCTGGCACAGGTGGGACATGCCGTGACAAACTCCTTCACATCTTGGGAAAGGGTTTGCCACCAAAAATGTTTCTTAGTAAGAGCGAGCATGCGAGTTATGCCAGGGTGACAAGAAAGTCTATTGGTGTGGACCCACTCCAGAACCTTGGCCCTCATGGAAGAGGGAACAAATAAGGTTCCGGGGGGTCCAAGACCAGGGTCAGGTTCCTGTCTATGTGCCTCTCTGATCTCTCTCTCTATAGGCCAAGTAAGTGCCCCAATAATGCAGGTAGAGGGTACGATGGATTCTTGACGGTCGGGGGTATCTGGAGGTGAAAACTGGCGGGAGAGTGCGTCAGGCTTCACATTCTTGGATCCCGGCTTGAAAGTGAGTAAGTAGTTGAACCTATTAAAAAAGAGTGACCAACGGGCCTGTCGGGGAGTCAAACGTTTAGCATCTCTCAAATAGGTTAAATTTTTGTGATCAGTCCAGATTAAGAAAGGAGTCTCAGTTCCCTCTAACCAGTGCCTCCACTCTTCGAGGGCCAACTTGACGGCGAGGAGCTCACGATTGCCCACATCATATTTCCTCTCTGCTGGAGAAAGACGTCGAGAGAAAAAAGCGCATGGGTGAACCTTGTTGTCCTCGGAGGACCTCTGGGACAGAACGGCCCCAACACCAGAATCAGAGGCGTCGACTTCTAGGATGAATTGATGGCTCGGGTCCGGATAAGAAAGGATGGGTGGTGAAGAAAAAAGTTCTTTTAACTTCTTAAAAGCGGTATCTGCTTCGGGGTTCCATTTGAAAATTTTATTTATGGAGGTGAGTTGTGACAGGGGGGCCGCAACTCTACTATAGTTACGAATGAAACGTCTATAGAAGTTAGCGAACCCGAGAAAGCGTTGAAGCTGTTTCCTAGTCTCCGGGGTGGGCCAATCCACTACTGCTCGGGTCTTTTCAGGATCCGTGCGATAGTGGCCTTTACCAAAAATGAACCCAAGAAAAGCCACCGAAGAGACGTGAAACTCGCATTTCTCCTGTTTGACAAATAGCTGATTCTCATAAAGACGTTGTAAAACTGCTCTAACATGGGTAACGTGCTGTTCGGGGTTCTTGGAGTAAATGAGGATGTCGTCCAGATAGATGAATACGAAATCACCGAGAAAATCCCTAAGTACGTCGTTTATTAGGGCCTGGAACACTGAAGGGGCATTGGTAAGGCCGAAGGGCATTACCAAATACTCAAAATGACCCAGAGGAGTCTTAAAGGCGGTCTTCCATTCGTCACCACTTTTAATTCGCACGAGATGATAGGCGTTACGCAGATCGAGTTTGGTGAAAATGGTTGCGGACTGAAGCTGGTCATGAATTGAGTCTATGAGAGGGAGAGGATATTTGTTCTTTACTGTTATGTTGTTTAAACCACGATAATCAATACAAGGACGCAGGGTCTTATCTTTTTTAGAGACGAAGAAGAACCCTGCTCCTAACGGAGAGGTGGATGGTCTAATAATACCGGAGTCCAACGACTCTTCAATGTAAGTCTTCATTGACTCTCTTTCTGGGCCAGAGATGTTAAACAGCCGACTGGCAGGAAAAGGGGCACCAGGAAGAAAGTCAATGGCGCAGTCATAAGGGCGATGAGACGGGAGAGATAGAGCCTTGCTCTTACTAAAAACCGGGGATAAATCTTGATAATCGGAGGGAACCTGGGACATGTCAATCTCATCGTCGGGATTGGGGTTCTGGGAAGGTTTCGAGATACCGGAGCGAAGGCAGTTCTTTAGACACTTGTCGCTCCATCTCTCGATCCTACCCAGTTCCCAATTAATGTGTGGGTTATGTTTTTTAAACCAAGGATGACCCAAAATGACTTGCGTGGAAGGGGATTCAAAAACGAGGAAACTGGTGTGCTCATGATGATTACCGGACGTGATTAAATGAAGATCGGTGGTCTTATATTTGATCTGGGCGAGGGTTTCATCAGTAACACCGGCAATATTGAGGGGCTGGATCTCTACTACGGGAAGTGCGAATTCATTAACTAATCTTTGACTAATAAGATTTTGCTCAGCACCCGAATCTAACAATGCTGAGACGGAAAAACGATTCTGATTATTTTGAATTACTGTGGGTAACATTAATCTGTGTTGTTGTAGAGAGAATGAGGATGTACCCACCAATACCTCTCTTTTTATTGGTAGGCACTCTCGTTTCCCTGCCTGGGGCACGAGGCAATATAATGACCCTTACTACCACAATAAATACAAAGATTGTGAATCTGATGTCGGTTCCGTTCGGCAGGAGTTAAACGGGCCCGTCCAACTTGCATTGGCTCGGGTTCAGGTAACGCAGGCTGTGGTGATGACGTAGACGCGAAAGTACTCTGGGATTTGTAGTTTTCAACGGGGAAGCTATTTGGTGACGGACCTAACCCAGAAGTGAAGAATTGCCGGGAGTCGAAGCGTCGCTCACGGCAACGCTCCCGAAAACGTTTGTCTATGGAAATAGCGAGGTTAACAAGAGCGTCGAAGTCGGAAGGTTCATCACGTGCAGCTATCTGGTCCTTTATGTGGTCGGAAAGGGAATTTAAGAAGGTGCCCTGGAGCGCCCTTTCATTCCAACCAGTTTGTGCGGCGATGACGCGGAACTCGAGTGCGTGTTCGGAGACGGGTCGCCTGCCCTGACGTAAACCCAACAGACGTTTTTCTGCGTTGGGTCCCTGCAATGGCCTATCAAATATTTTACGGAACTCTGTGAGTAATAAATTAAACGAAACAGATTTTAGCTCATGTTGCTTCAAAAAAGATGTTGCCCATTGTAAGGCGTTACCCTTAAGTTGACTGATGAAGAATGTGATCTTTGCGTTGTCAGTGTTGTAACGTCCTGGGGCTCCGTTGAAGGCAAGCTCACACTGAAGAAGAAAACCACCGCACTGGTCAGGGTTTCCCGAAAAAAGTTCGGATGGTTTGACGAGGATGTCTTCCGCAGTGTGGCCTGTCAAGCACGTGCAGGCAGGGACTGGCTCTGGAGGTGCAACTGGAGCTACAGGAGGAGGAGAAAGAGTCTGTTTAATGGCGAACACCATATTTCCAAGCTCCTGAAGGTTAGACTTAGTCTCTTGGTTCTGTTTAAACATGCATTCCAACATCTTCTCCACCCCAACAAGGCGTTCCTCTTGGGAGGGTGGCGAGGCCGGCTCGTTCCTGGCCTCGTTCTGGGTCTTAGATGGCTGGAGCATTTCTGTGGTATCTCAGGAGTGACCCAATCGAACGAGACCCGGAACGACAC
>NW_023622024.1:0-5045 GCF_014905685.2 Nematolebias whitei
GGGTCCAGAGCTGGAACTGTGTCTAAAACGATACAGAGGAGAGGTTAGTGTTTTGACAGAATAACAACAGTTATCTGAATACAGACGGTCTGGAAAAACACTAACCTTTCTTGTTGTCGGGGCTGCTCAGCAGAGACACAGAGCTGAAGGGACCAAGGAGAACCCAGAGGCGTAGTCGAGGACGAGCAGAGTTCATTAACGGGATCCGAAAAGGCTACAGTACCAAAAGGGAGAGGCGAAGGCGAAATCCAAAAACGTGCAAAGGTCATTAACAAGGTCTGAAGGGCTGAGGCACAAAAGGAGCAGGCAAAAAACGTGGTCGAGGAAACAGGCGTGGGTCAAGATACAAAGAGCTGTGAGACTATGGAAACGCTGGATAACTGTGACAAAAGCAAGCAGTTGATCTGGCAAAGAGTGAAGAAAGCAGGAAGTATAAATACACCCAGAAACAGGTGGAGACCATCAGCAGTAATCAGAGAGAGAGAGAGAGGTGTGACATGCAGCAGGCTGTCAGAAGCAGCAGAGGAAAATACCAGAGGAGCAGAGAATAATATCAAACAGTGAACAGAGTGATAAATAAAAGGAAAAACAGAGTGTAAACTGTGACAGATCCCCCCCTTAAGGCGCGGCACCTGACGCGCCCCGAGGTTGGTCCGGGTGGAGACGATGGAAGTCTTTGATGAGGGACTTGTCGATGATGTGACGGGAGGGGACCCAAGAGCGTTCCTCTGGGCCGTATCCCTCCCAGTCGACCAGATAGTGGACTCCTCGGCCCCATCTCCTGGAACGGAGGAGTCGACGTACGGTGTAGGCGGGTGCCCCATCGATGATCCGGGCGGGTGGGGGGGTTTCTGGGGCAGGGTGAAAACGGGAGGGCAAGAAGGGCTTGATCTTGGATACGTGGAAAGATGGGTGGATTCTCATGGACTTGGGTAGAGATAGGCGGACAGAAACTGGGTTGATGACTTTGGATATGGGGAAAGGGCCAATAAAACGGGGAGCAAGTTTGCGTGAGTCTACTTTTAATGGGAGGTCTCTGGTGGAGAGCCATACCTTTTGACCCTCCTGATAAGTGGGTTGTTGAGACCTCCGCCGGTTAGCCCCTTTAACGTAGGCTGCGGAGGTCTCCAGGAGGGCTCGGCTGGCTCTCCGCCAAATGCGTTGGCAGCGTAAGGCTGACTGGTGAGCAGAGGGTACTTGGGCTTCACGTTCCTGGAGGGTGATAAGAGGGGGCTGAAAACCAAAAACAGTATAAAACGGGGACAGACCGGTAGCAGATGAAGGGACGGTGTTGAGGCCGTGTTCGACCCAGGACAGGTTGGGGGACCACTGGCTGGGATCCTTCTGACAGAGGATCCTCAGCTTGGCCTCGACCTCCTGGTTCGCCCTCTCCGTCTGGCCATCCGTCTGGGGATGAAAGCCAGAGGAGAGGCTAATGGAGACCCCCAGGAGGTCGCAAAACTCTCTCCAGAATTTAGAGATAAACTGAGGTCCTCTGTCAGAAACGATATCCGTTGGCAGACCGTGCAGGCGAAAAACCTCACGTGACATGATCCCAGCCAGGACCTTGGCTGAGGGGAGCTTGGGAAGGGGGACCAGGTGGACCATTTTGGAGAACCGGTCAACGACCGTCAGAATGACGGTGTTACCAGCAGAGGAGGGAAGACCAGTGATGAAATCAAGGCTGATGTGGGACCATGGGCGTGACGGGATAGGAAGGGGACGGAGGAGACCAGAAGGGGGACGACGTGAGGATTTTGCTTGGGAACAGGCAGGGCAGGATAAAACAAAAGAGCGCACGTCCTGGTTTAGCGTGGGCCACCAGAACTGTGCGCGAACTAAAGAGACAGTCTTAGAAAAACCAGGGTGACAAACTAGGCGGGAGCTGTGGCAAAACTTGAGGACTTCTTGAATAAAATCAGGGGGTACAAATAATCGGTCAGGGGGACAGTTGGTTGGAGGAGGGTGCAACTGGTTGGCCTGACGCAGGTCCAGTTCCAATTGAGTGACAGCCAGGCGGGCAGAGTTCGGGAGGATAAACTCCCCAGTGGGAGGGGGCGAGGAACAAGAATCCTCCTCCATGATGCGAGAGAGGGCATCAGGTTTGGTGTTCTTGTGACCGGGTCTATAGGTGAGTGCAAAGTTGAAACGAGAAAAGAAAAGTGCCCACCTGGCTTGTCGAGGGTTGAGGCGTTTGGCCGACTTAAGGTACTCGAGATTTTTATGGTCGGTCCAAACCTGGAATTGGAACTGGGCGCCCTCCAACCAGTGCCTCCACTCCTCCAGCGCCAGCTTAACAGCGAGCAGTTCACGTTCCCCGACGTCGTAGTTCCGTTCAGCTGGTGATAGGCTTCTAGAGAAGAAAGCACAGGGGTGAATAATTCCTTCCTCGTTTTGTTGGCTGAGAACTGCCCCCACGCCCACACTAGACACGTCTACTTCTAAGATAAATGGTACCTCGGGGTTGGGGGTATGGAGAACAGGGGCAGTAGAAAACAGAGTCTTTAATTTATTAAAGGCTGCATTAGCTGCATCAGTCCATAGGAACCTCTTTTTAGAGGAGGTGAGAACATGGAGGGGGTTAGCAATGAGGCTATAGTCTTTAATGAATCTACGATAAAAGTTGGCAAACCCCAAGAATCTCTGTAGCTGTTTCCGATCCTTGGGTACTGGCCAATCTAGTACCGTAGACACCTTATCGTGACTCATTTCAACCAAGTTTGGTGAAATCTTAAAACCGAGAAAGGATGTGGATGACTGGTGGAAATCGCATTTTTCAGCTTTGACAAATAGATTATTTTTGTAGTAACCGGGTGAGAACAGATCTGACGTGTTTTTTGTGTGATGTTAAGTCTTTGGAAAAAATTAAAATATCGTCAAGGTAAACAAAAACAAACTGACTGACCATGTCCCTTAGGACATCATTGACCAGAGACTGGAACACTGCTGGGGCGTTGGTCAAATCAAAGGGCATGACCAAATATTCGTAGTGACCATTGGGTACGTTGAAGGCCGTCTTCCACTCATCTCCCTCACGGATGCGTATCAGATGATACGCATTACGGAGGTCAAGTTTGGTGAAGACGGAAGCGCCTTGGATGAGGTCAAAGGCGGATGACATTAAAGGGAGAGGGTATTTGTTCTTTATGGTTATCTTGTTTAACCCTCTATAGTCTATGCAGGGTCTTAAGGATCCGTCCTTTTTCCCCACAAAGAAGAACCCAGCTCCTGCTGGGGAGGTAGAGGGTCTGATGATGCCGGCTTGAAGCGAGGTCTTGATGTACTCCTGCATGGCTTCTTGTTCAGGAGTAGATAGGGCGTACAGGGCCCCTTTAGGGGGAGTAGACCCAGGGGCCAAGTCAATAGGGCAGTCGTAAGACCTGTGGGGTGGTAACGAGGTGGCCTTGACTTTATTAAAAACCTCCATTAGGTCATGGTATTCCTTGGGAACCTTAGAAAGGTCTGGGTAGGTCTCTTCAATATTGTCCCTGGGCACAGAGGGAATAACCGCATCGAAAAGACAAGATGCTAAGCAGTTATCAGACCACCCCACGATCTCCTTCTGTTGCCAGTTGATGTGTGGGTTATGTTTTGAAAGCCATGTGGCCCCTAGGACAACAGGAGAATGTGGAGATTTGATAATAAAAAACTGTAAAGTCTCCTTGTGATTACCTCCTATGATTAATGTCACAGGTTCAGAAATTAATGAAGAGTCGTGAAGAGGGTGACCATCTAAGGCAACAATGGACAGTGGTCTGGGGGATTTTAACAGTTTTATTCCTAGCTCTCGGGCAAATTGAAGGTCCATGAACTCAGAATCAGCCCCTGAGTCAATGAGTACTTTTGTGGAGGTGCAGGTCTTACCAGGAGCGGACAGCTCAGCAGGAAAAGTGAAGGGTGAGGAGATTACAAGGTTCTGGGTCTGACTCAGCAGGAGCCTCCTCTTCTCTGCTGAGTCTGGTCTTTTAACGGTCAGTTGGAGATGTTGTGAGTATTTTGGCCACAGTAGAAACACAACCGATGTCGACGTCTCCTCTCCCGTTCCTCTGGGGTGAGGCGGCTGCGTCCAATCTGCATGGGCTCCTCTTGGGATGTTTCTGGTGGATGTGGTGGAGAGGGAGGTCCCAGGGTAAGTCGTCTGGGCACCTCTCTTGGTTCCTCGAGGGGTCTTGAAGTTCTGCTGACCCTTTCAGCTCGTTCCCGAGACCTCTCCATCAAGCGCAGATCCACCCTTGTCGCCAAATCCTCCAAGTCCTTCAGTGAGTCTGGGTATCGCTTGGTTGCCAGGTAGTCCTTGATCTCCTCGTTAAGTCCTCGGTAAAAAGAATCAGTTAAAGCCTCTTCATTCCATTTGCTACTAGCAGCCGTAGCGTGAAAATCAATAATATACTCAGTAACTCTTCGTTTACCTTGCTTCAATGTAAACAGTCTACGAGCAGCCTCTCTTTCTGGGAGGATGGGGTCAAAAACTCTACACAGCTCTTTAGAGAATTCAAAAAAAGAGTAGCAGTACCTTGAGTCTTTTTGCCATTCAGATGTTCCCCAAGACTTAGCCTTTCCAGACAGGAGGGACACGGTATACGCCACCTTCGCACGTTCAGAGGGGAAGGCTGAGGGCTGGAGCTGAAAATTAATTTCACATTGCGTTAAGAATGGTCGGCACTGGTCCGGTGCCCCTGAATACAGTTCTGGTGGTGTCAAACGTGGTTCCCGGAGAGGTTTGCTCGTGGTTCCAGTATGTGCATGACTGCCGACATGACTTGAGTCCTGAGGGTCAGAGTGAGGAGTAAGAGTCTTAATCATGTTTATGATTTCGTTCATGCCGGACTCTAACTTATTGATGGCACCTTCCACACCAGAGCGCCATTCTGAGCCCGGTGTAGGATCCATAATTTGGCCAGATCAATCTGTCAAGGATCTGATGGCAAAGGATCCCACACACAAACTCAGAATGGTTTTAAAATGTTTATTGAATGAATAAACAGCTTCTGATGATTTGGGTCCAGAGCTGGAACTGTGTCTAAAACGATACAGAGGAGAGGTTA
>NW_023622025.1:0-2517 GCF_014905685.2 Nematolebias whitei
ATATTTTGCTAAATTAATGTAAATGTTTGATGTTAAACTTTGATTCTGTAAAATAAATGACCGCATTCATTTTGATGGGTCAAAGATAAATGACGTCTCACGTTTGCATTTCATTAACATCAATGCACGTTTTATTCAGTCCAGAAAAATGAGGAATCCGTTTTAATTGATGAATATTTCGCCGCATCTGTTCATCTACACAAAGATAAAATGGCGTCTCATGTCACTGATTAAAACTCCACTCTCAAGTTGTCTTGGTCACATGGAAGAAATTTAACTCGAAAAAGAAAGAATCCGTCTTAATTAAACAATTAATATTCTTTGTGCTTGAACTAGCTTTAAGAATAATTAATTAGTAGTATGTTACAGCGAAAGCTGTCCCTACATTACGACACTACTGTAGTGAACTAGGCCTCCGACAACAATCTGTCTCTGAAGACCTTCAGGGGACAGCAACTGTTATTTCATTGATTTGAATCCAGAAATACAAATTATCTCATCAAGAGACTATTTAATTGTCTCCTGAATTAATCAATTGAAAGAACACTCTTCTTCTTACATTATCATTACTATTTTAAGATATCTTGATAATCCAAAGTGTGTTTAGTTCATACCATTTCTAAATGTTGAAGTGAACCACTCATTTAAATCAACTGTGAAACAGTATTAATGATTTTTAAACCTCATTAGACTTGGATCATACAAGTTAAATGTCTATTTACGAAGTAAGTGTGCATTTACTCTTCTGTCTGTGTGAGGAGTGGACCTGATGTTAGTCAAAAGTCAGAGGCCAAGTTATTAGAACGAAGTGCCTTGTTTTTAAAACTCTCAGACAGTAAATAAGAACTGGCTGTCACCTGCTGTCTCTCACTTCTTCAAAATATTTTTTGGTCTGTACTAACCGTTCTTAAAAACATTTCTGCTGTCTGCTGACTCCTAATAACCCTCTGACATCACTAAAACTACACCCCTGCTAGTTGTTTCAACCAATCAGGAAGTACCAAGTGACAGGAAGTGGATACTCTTTAAAAGTCAACACTTCTTGGAACTATTCAGTCTTTCCAGTCTTCCCGGTCTTTCTGGAACTTTCAGTCGAAGCTGAGACTCGGTCTGATGGCGAGTCGTACAAGAACTTTCAGTTCTTACTGAAAGTCAGCTTTGGAGTATGGAATTGGACCATGTGCCAAGGGTCCGTTCATTCCAGCGGAGTCCCAGCTGCCTCACTGTGACTCACCCCGAGCATTAAATGCTCTCAACTTCTAAAGAAGCTTATTCTGTTGAACTGAGTACTTGGAACTACTTCGGAAGATTCTCAGCCACCCTGACCGGAGACGCTGAAAAGGTAGCGTGCCAATGGACCTCTGTTCCGGAGTTGATGTATCCTATGCTCAGGTAACAAGTCGTTCACGCCCTGAGTGTACCAGAGGGCTGAGCTGAGGTCGGAGGAAGGGTGCCATTTTCTGGTTAAACACATCTTCCCTCATCCATCTAAACCTCCTCTTTAAATCTTTAAACTTCTATTCTCCTTCTCTTTAAACTTCTATTTACCAGTAAATCAAGCTAGATGCCTTCAGAGATGAATCAGTCTCCATCAGTAATCTTCTGTTGTCTTGTTTAGTAAATCGTGCTAAGTTTATTAATCAGAAACAGATCAGCAAATCAATGTACATGTTTTGATGTTAAATTTTAATTCTGTTAAATAAATGACCGCATTTATTCTCATGGGTCAAATGTAGTGGACTAGGCCTATGTCAAAACTGACCAGATGGACAGAAACTGTCATTTCATTGATTTGAATCCAGAAATACAGTTTGACCCATCCTGAGACTTTCTTTCTTGAATTAATCAAGTGGAAAAAGACACTCTCTTTTTATTATCATTACTATTTTACAAATGTTGATAATCAAAGTGTCTTAGTTCAAACCATTTTAGATGTTGCAGTGAACTAATCAATTTTATTAACTGTGAAACAGTGTAATGATTTTTAATGCTTATGCAGAGTTAGAATTCATGTTAAGGTCTGTTACAGATTTTTATGCATTTTCTGATTTCTGTCTTTGAATGAGCAAGTGTACGTTTTCCAAGGTCAGGAGTCGAAGCAGACATGTGTTGGAACAACTGTCTTGTTTTTACATCCTCTCAGACGTCAACAGAGAAGTTGGCACCTGTTCTCCAAACTCGCCAAAACAAACTCTCTCTGTCTCTGAGAACAGTTTTAATCTGTCCCATAACAATTCTTGCTGTTTTCTGACTTCTAGTAACCTCTGACATCACAAAACACACCCCTGTCTGGTTGATATTACCCAATCAGGGACGCTCTAATATTCCGGAAATAGAGCTCTTTAAAATGCCGGTACTTCCTAGTTCTCTCAGTTCAGTTCTGCGCGGAGAAGTTCAGTTCGGTGAGGCGCTGAGAAGTCGTTTGGGAGAACAGAAGTCCAGCATGATAAGGCTCCTCCGAGTTGGATTATAACATCCTCCACCTCTGAGTGGAACTTCTGAAGGACCCCCTCATGT
>NW_023622025.1:2527-5044 GCF_014905685.2 Nematolebias whitei
ATATTTTGCTAAATTAATGTAAATGTTTGATGTTAAACTTTGATTCTGTAAAATAAATGACCGCATTCATTTTGATGGGTCAAAGATAAATGACGTCTCACGTTTGCATTTCATTAACATCAATGCACGTTTTATTCAGTCCAGAAAAATGAGGAATCCGTTTTAATTGATGAATATTTCGCCGCATCTGTTCATCTACACAAAGATAAAATGGCGTCTCATGTCACTGATTAAAACTCCACTCTCAAGTTGTCTTGGTCACATGGAAGAAATTTAACTCGAAAAAGAAAGAATCCGTCTTAATTAAACAATTAATATTCTTTGTGCTTGAACTAGCTTTAAGAATAATTAATTAGTAGTATGTTACAGCGAAAGCTGTCCCTACATTACGACACTACTGTAGTGAACTAGGCCTCCGACAACAATCTGTCTCTGAAGACCTTCAGGGGACAGCAACTGTTATTTCATTGATTTGAATCCAGAAATACAAATTATCTCATCAAGAGACTATTTAATTGTCTCCTGAATTAATCAATTGAAAGAACACTCTTCTTCTTACATTATCATTACTATTTTAAGATATCTTGATAATCCAAAGTGTGTTTAGTTCATACCATTTCTAAATGTTGAAGTGAACCACTCATTTAAATCAACTGTGAAACAGTATTAATGATTTTTAAACCTCATTAGACTTGGATCATACAAGTTAAATGTCTATTTACGAAGTAAGTGTGCATTTACTCTTCTGTCTGTGTGAGGAGTGGACCTGATGTTAGTCAAAAGTCAGAGGCCAAGTTATTAGAACGAAGTGCCTTGTTTTTAAAACTCTCAGACAGTAAATAAGAACTGGCTGTCACCTGCTGTCTCTCACTTCTTCAAAATATTTTTTGGTCTGTACTAACCGTTCTTAAAAACATTTCTGCTGTCTGCTGACTCCTAATAACCCTCTGACATCACTAAAACTACACCCCTGCTAGTTGTTTCAACCAATCAGGAAGTACCAAGTGACAGGAAGTGGATACTCTTTAAAAGTCAACACTTCTTGGAACTATTCAGTCTTTCCAGTCTTCCCGGTCTTTCTGGAACTTTCAGTCGAAGCTGAGACTCGGTCTGATGGCGAGTCGTACAAGAACTTTCAGTTCTTACTGAAAGTCAGCTTTGGAGTATGGAATTGGACCATGTGCCAAGGGTCCGTTCATTCCAGCGGAGTCCCAGCTGCCTCACTGTGACTCACCCCGAGCATTAAATGCTCTCAACTTCTAAAGAAGCTTATTCTGTTGAACTGAGTACTTGGAACTACTTCGGAAGATTCTCAGCCACCCTGACCGGAGACGCTGAAAAGGTAGCGTGCCAATGGACCTCTGTTCCGGAGTTGATGTATCCTATGCTCAGGTAACAAGTCGTTCACGCCCTGAGTGTACCAGAGGGCTGAGCTGAGGTCGGAGGAAGGGTGCCATTTTCTGGTTAAACACATCTTCCCTCATCCATCTAAACCTCCTCTTTAAATCTTTAAACTTCTATTCTCCTTCTCTTTAAACTTCTATTTACCAGTAAATCAAGCTAGATGCCTTCAGAGATGAATCAGTCTCCATCAGTAATCTTCTGTTGTCTTGTTTAGTAAATCGTGCTAAGTTTATTAATCAGAAACAGATCAGCAAATCAATGTACATGTTTTGATGTTAAATTTTAATTCTGTTAAATAAATGACCGCATTTATTCTCATGGGTCAAATGTAGTGGACTAGGCCTATGTCAAAACTGACCAGATGGACAGAAACTGTCATTTCATTGATTTGAATCCAGAAATACAGTTTGACCCATCCTGAGACTTTCTTTCTTGAATTAATCAAGTGGAAAAAGACACTCTCTTTTTATTATCATTACTATTTTACAAATGTTGATAATCAAAGTGTCTTAGTTCAAACCATTTTAGATGTTGCAGTGAACTAATCAATTTTATTAACTGTGAAACAGTGTAATGATTTTTAATGCTTATGCAGAGTTAGAATTCATGTTAAGGTCTGTTACAGATTTTTATGCATTTTCTGATTTCTGTCTTTGAATGAGCAAGTGTACGTTTTCCAAGGTCAGGAGTCGAAGCAGACATGTGTTGGAACAACTGTCTTGTTTTTACATCCTCTCAGACGTCAACAGAGAAGTTGGCACCTGTTCTCCAAACTCGCCAAAACAAACTCTCTCTGTCTCTGAGAACAGTTTTAATCTGTCCCATAACAATTCTTGCTGTTTTCTGACTTCTAGTAACCTCTGACATCACAAAACACACCCCTGTCTGGTTGATATTACCCAATCAGGGACGCTCTAATATTCCGGAAATAGAGCTCTTTAAAATGCCGGTACTTCCTAGTTCTCTCAGTTCAGTTCTGCGCGGAGAAGTTCAGTTCGGTGAGGCGCTGAGAAGTCGTTTGGGAGAACAGAAGTCCAGCATGATAAGGCTCCTCCGAGTTGGATTATAACATCCTCCACCTCTGAGTGGAACTTCTGAAGGACCCCCTCATGT
>NW_023622026.1:0-5044 GCF_014905685.2 Nematolebias whitei
TGAACAGAGTGAAAAATAAAAGGAAAAACAGAGTGTAAACTGTGACAGATCCCCCCCTTAAGGCGCGGCACCTGACGCGCCCCGAGGTTGGTCCGGGTGGAGACGATGGAAGTCTTTGATGAGGGACTTGTCGATGATGTGACGGGAGGGGACCCAAGAGCGTTCCTCTGGGCCGTATCCCTCCCAGTCGACCAGATAGTGGACTCCTCGGCCCCATCTCCTGGAACGGAGGAGTTGACGTACGGTGTAGGCGGGTGCCCCATCGATGATCAGGGCGGGTGGGGGGGTTTCTGGGGCGGGGTGAAAACGGGAGGGCAAGAAGGGCTTGATCCTGGATACGTGGAAAGATGGGTGGATTCTCATGGACTTGGGTAGAGATAGGCGGACAGAAACTGGGTTGATGACTTTGGATATGGGGAAAGGGCCAATAAAACGGGGAGCAAGTTTGCGTGAGTCTACTTTTAATGGGAGGTCTCTGGTGGAGAGCCATACCTTTTGACCCTCCTGATAAGTGGGTTTTTGAGACCTCCGCCGGTTAGCCCCTTTAACGTAGGCTGCGGAGGTCTCCAGGAGGGCTCGTCTGGCTCTCCGCCAAATGCGTTGGCAGCGTAAGGCTGACTGGTGAGCAGAGGGTACTTGGGCTTCACGTTCCTGGAGGGTGATAAGAGGGGGCTGAAAACCAAAAACAGTATAAAACAGGGACAGACCGGTAGCAGATGAAGGGACGGTGTTGAGGCCGTGTTCGACCCAGGACAGGTTGGGGGACCACTGGCTGGGATCTTTCTGACAGAGGATCCTCAGCTTGGCCTCAACCTCCTGGTTCGCCCTCTCCGTCTGACCATCCGTCTGGGGATGAAAGCCAGAGGAGAGGCTAATGGAGACCCCCAGGAGGTCGCAAAACTCTCTCAAGAATTTAGAGATAAAGTGAGGTCCTCTGTCAGAAACGATATCCGTTGGCAGACCGTGCAGGCGAAAAACCTCACGTGACATGATCCCAGCCAGGACCTTGGCTGAGGGGAGCTTGGGAAGAGGAACCAGGTGGACCATTTTGGAGAACCGGTCAACGACCGTCAGAATGACGGTGTTGCCAGCAGAGGAGGGAAGACCAGTGATGAAATCAAGGCTGATGTGGGACCATGGGCGTGACGGGATAGGAAGGGGACGGAGGAGACCAGAAGGGGGACGACGTGAGGATTTTGCTTGGGAACAGGCAGGGCAGGATAAAACAAAAGAGCGCACGTCCTGGTTTAGCGTGGGCCACCAGAACTGTGCGCGAACTAAAGAGACAGTCTTAGAAAAACCAGGGTGACAAACTAGGCGGGAGCTGTGGCAAAACTTGAGGACTTCTTGAATAAAATCAGGGGGTACAAATAATCGGTCAGGGGGACAGTTGTTTGGAGGAGGGTGCAACTGGTTGGCCTGTCGCAGGTCCAGTTCCAATTGAGTGACAGCCAGGCGGGCAGAGTTCGGGAGGATAAACTCCCCGGTGGGAGGGGGCGAGGAACAAGAATCCTCCTCCATGATGCGAGAGAGGGCATCAGGTTTGGTGTTCTTGTGACCGGGTCTATAGGTGAGTGCAAAGTTGAAACGAGAAAAGAAAAGTGCCCACCTGGCTTGTCGAGGGTTGAGGCGTTTGGCCGACTTAAGGTACTCGAGATTTTTATGGTCGGTCCAAACCTGGAATTGGAACTGGGCGCCCTCCAACCAGTGCCTCCACTCCTCCAGCGCCAGCTTAACAGCGAGCAGTTCACGTTCCCCGACGTCGTAGTTCCGTTCAGCTGGTGATAGGCTTCTAGAGAAGAAAGCACAGGGGTGAATAATTCCTTCCTCGTTTTGTTGGCTGAGAACTGTCCCCACGCCCACACTAGACGCGTCTACTTCTAAGATAAATGGTACCTCGGGGTTGGGGGTATGGAGAACAGGGGCAGTAGAAAACAAACTCTTTAATTTATTAAAGGCTGCATTAGCTGCCTCCGTCCATAGGAACCTCTTTTTAGAGGAGGTGAGAACATGGAGGGGGTTAGCAATGAGGCTATAGTCTTTAATGAATCTACGATAAAAGTTGGCAAACCCCAAGAATCTCTGTAGCTGTTTCCGATCCTTGGGTACTGGCCAATCTAGTACCGCAGACACCTTATCGTGACTCATCTCAACCAAGTTTGGTGAAATCTTAAAACCGAGAAAGGATGTGGATGACTGGTGGAAATCGCATTTTTTCAGCTTTGACAAATAGATTATTTTGTAGTAACCGGGTGAGAACAGATCTGACGTGTTTTTTGTGTGATGTTAAGTCTTTGGAAAAAATTAAAATATCGTCAAGGTAAACAAAAACAAACTGATTGACCATGTCCCTTAGGACATCATTGACCAGAGACTGGAACACTGCTGGGGCGTTGGTCAAACCAAAGGGCATGACCAAATATTCGTAGTGACCATTGGGTGCGTTGAAGGCCGTCTTCCACTCATCTCCCTCACGGATGCGTATCAGATGATACGCATTACGGAGGTCAAGTTTGGTGAAGACGGAAGCGCCTTGGATGAGGTCAAAGGCGGATGACATTAAAGGGAGAGGGTATTTGTTCTTTATGGTTATCTTGTTTAACCCTCTATAGTCTATGCAGGGTCTTAAGGATCCGTCCTTTTTCCCCACAAAGAAGAACCCAGCTCCTGCTGGGGAGGTAGAGGGTCTGATGATGCCGGCTTGAAGCGAGGTCTTGATGTACTCCTGCATGGCTTCTTGTTCAGGAGTAGATAGGGCGTACAGGGCCCCTTTAGGGGGAGTAGACCCAGGGGCCAAGTCAATAGGGCAGTCGTAAGACCTGTGGGGTGGTAACGAGGTGGCCTTGACTTTATTAAAAACCTCCTTTAGGTCATGGTATTCTTTGGGAACCTTAGAAAGGTCTGGGTAGGTCTCTTCAATATTGTCCCTGGGCACAGAGGGAATAACCGCATCGAAAAGACAAGATGCTAAGCAGTTATCAGACCACCCCACGATCTCCTTCTGTTGCCAGTTGATGTGTGGGTTATGTTTTGAAAGCCATGTGGCCCCTAGGACAACAGGAGAATGTGGAGATTTGATAATAAAAAACTGTAAAGTCTCCTTGTGATTACCTCCTATGATTAATGTCACAGGTTCAGAAATTAATGAAGAGTCGTGAAGAGGGTGACCATCTAAGGCAACAATGGACAGTGGTCTGGGGGATTTTAACAGTTTTATTCCTAGCTCTCGGGCAAATTGAAGGTCCATGAACTCAGAATCAGCCCCTGAGTCGATGAGTACTTTTGTGGAGGTGCAGGTCTTACCAGGAGCGGACAGCTCAGCAGGAAAAGTGAAGGGTGAGGAGATTACAAGGTTCTGGGTCTGACTCAGCAGGAGCCTCCTCTTCTCTGCTGAGTCTGGTCTTTTAACGGACAGTTGGAGATGTTGTGAGTATTTTGGCCACAGTAGAAACACAACCGATGTCGACGTCTCCTCTCCCGTTCCTCTGGGGTGAGGCGGCTGCATCCAATCTGCATGGGCTCCTCTTGTGATGTTTCTGGTGGATGTGGTGGAGAGGGAGGTCCCAGGGTAAGTCGTCTGGGCACCTCTCTTGGTTCCTCGAGGGGTCTTGAAGTTCTGCTGACCCTTTCAGCTCGTTCCCGAGACCTCTCCATCAAGCGCAGATCCACCCTTGTCGCCAAATCCTCCAAGTCCTTCAGTGAGTCTGGGTATCGCTTGGTTGCCAGGTAGTCCTTGATCTCCTCGTTAAGTCCTCGGTAAAAAGAATCAGTTAAAGCCTCTTCATTCCATTTGCTACTAGCAGCCGTAGCGTGAAAATCAATAATATACTCCGTAACTCTTCGTTTACCTTGCTTCAATGTAAACAGTCTACGAGCAGCCTCTCTTTCTGGGAGGATGGGATCAAAAACTCTACACAGCTCTTTAGAGAATTCAAGAAAAGAGTAGCAGTACCTTGAGTCTTTTTGCCATTCAGATGTTCCCCAAGACTTAGCCTTTCCAGACAGGAGGGATACGGTATACGCCACCTTCGCATGTTCAGAGGGGAAGGCTGAGGGCTGGAGCTGAAAATTAATTTCACATTGCGTTAAGAATGGTCGGCACTGGTCCGGTGCCCCTGAAAACAGTTCTGGTGGTGTCAAACGTGGTTCCCGGAGAGGTTTGCTCGTGGTTCCAGTATGTGCATGACTGCCGACATGACTTGAGTCCTGAGGGTCAGAGTGAGGAGTAAGAGTCTTAATCATGTTAATGATTTCGTTCATGCCGGACTCTAACTTATTGATGGCACCTTCCACACCAGAGCGCCATTCTGAGCCCGGTGTAGGATCCATAATTTGGCCAGATCAATCTGTCAGGGGTCTGATGGCAGAGGATCCCACACACAAACTCAGAATGGTTTTAAAATGTTTATTGAATGAATAAACAGCTTCTGATGATTCGGGTCCAGAGCTGGAACTGTGTCTAAAACGATACAGAGGAGAGGTTGGTGTTTTGACAGAATAACAACAGTTATCTGAATACAGACGGTCTGGAAAAACACTAACCTTTCTTGTTGTCGGGGGCTGCTCAGCAGAGACACAGAGCTGCAGGGACCAAGGAGAATCCAGAGGCGTAGTCGAGGACGAGCAGAGTTCATTAACGGGATCCGAAAAGGCGACAGTACCAAAAGGGAGAGGCGAAGGCGAAATCCAAAAACGTGCAAAGGTCATTAACAAGGTCTGAAGGGCTGAGGCACAAAAGGGGCAGGCAAAAAGCGTGGTCGAGGAAACAGGCGTGGGTCAAGATACAAAGAGCTGTGAGACTATGGAAACGCTGGATAACTGTGACAAAAGCAAGCAGATGATCTGGCAAAGAGTGAAGAAAGCAGGAAGTATAAATACACCCAGAAACAGGTGGAGACCATCAGCAGTAATCAGAGAGAGAGAGAGGTGTGACAGGCAGCAGGCTGTCAGAAGCAGCAGAGGAAAATACCAGAGGAGCAGAGAAGAATATCAAACAGTGAACAGAGTGAAAAATAAAAGGAAAAACAGAGTGTAAACTGTGACA
>NW_023622027.1:0-5043 GCF_014905685.2 Nematolebias whitei
CTGACTGGACCAGGTGGTGGAGCTGTGGGATAATGAGCGGTGACAGGAGACATGAGTTGAGTGATTACTGAGTGTGCAGCATGACAGAGGAGCTGACAGAGAGCAGAGCTATGACAGAACCCCCCCCTCAAGGTCCGGCTCCTGAAGGACCACCAGGCTGGAGAGGGTTCAGTCGATGAAAGTCTCTAATGAGGGTTTTGTCCAGAATATTGCGTGAGGGCACCCAGGAACGTTCCTCCGGGCCGTACCCTTGCCAGTATACCAGATACTGGAGTCCTCTCCCCCACCTTCTGGATCGAAGAAGGCGTCGGACCGTGTAGGCTGGGCTCCCCTGAATGAGTCGGGCGGGTGGTGGGAGGTCGGTGGTGGGTCGAAAACGTGGCAGGACAAATGGCTTGAGTCTTGAGACATGAAACGTTGGATGAATGCGCATGGACCTGGGTAACTGTAAGCGAACAGAGACAGGATTGATTATTTTGGTAATCAGAAAAGGACCAATGAAACGTGGTGCTAGTTTCTTAGATTCCACACGGAGAGGAAGGTCCTTGGTGGAGAGCCACGCTTTCTGGCCCACCTTGTACAATGGTTGAGGCGTTCTCCTGCGGTTAGCCCCCCGAACGTACCTTTCGGTGGCCAAAATTAGGGCTCTCCTGGCTTTTCTCCAGACTCGTTGGCAACGTAAAATTGCGAGTCGTGCAGAGGGAACCCGAGCTTCTCTCCCCTGGACTGAAAAAACAGGGGGTTGGAATCCATAGACAACATGAAAGGGAGAAATACCTGATGTAGAGGATGGAAGAAAGTTGATTGCTTGTTCAATCCAAGGGAGGTTGGACGTCCATTTCCTCGGGTCCCCCTCGCAGAGGAGCCGAAGCTTGGTCTCCACCTCCTGGTTGGTACGCTCAGATTGTCCATCCGTTTGGGGATGAAAACCTGACGAGAGGCTGACCGAGATCCCTAGCAGGTTGCAAAACTCCCTCCAGAACTTGGAAATGAATTGGGGACCTCGGTCAGACACAATGTCCTGGGGGAGCCCATGGAGCCTGAAAACCTCCTTGGCCATGATAACGCTGAGCTCCTTAGAAGAAGGTAACTTGGGGAGAGGAACCAGGTGGAGCATTTTAGAAAAACGGTCCACAATGGTCAATAACACTGAATTACCTTCAGAAGGGGGTAATCCAGTCACAAAGTCCATAGCAATATGTGACCATGGGCGTGAAGGAATTGGCAAGGGTCGTAGCAGCCCGGCAGGTGGGCGATTGGAAGACTTGGCACGATTGCATTCGGGACATGACTTGACAAAGTGCTTGGTGTCCTCCGTAAGCGTAGCCCACCAGAATCGGGCGCGAATGAGTTGGAGGGTCTTGGTGATTCCTGGGTGACAGAACAACTTTGATGAATGGCATAATTCAAGAACCTCTTTTACCTTTTGATTGGGGACAAACAGGCGCCCCCTAGGACAGGTGGGTGGACGTGGCTCGGAGAGTTGGACTTGTTGGAGATCGAGTTCTAATTGAGTCAAAGAAAGACGTACGGTCTCAGGCAGGATGAACTCGACCTCTTCTGAGGGCCCTTCCTTGACCTCAAAGACCCAGGACAGGGCATCCGGCTTGGCATTCTTGGGCCCGGGTCTGTAAGAGAGGGTGAAACTGAACCGAGAGAAAAACATAGCCCACCTGGCCTGACGGGGATTGAGTCTTTTTGCTGTGCGAAGGTACTCCAGGTTTTTATGGTCGGTCCATACCAAAAAGGACTCCTTCGCACCTTCCAGCCAGTGCCTCCATTCCTCCAGGGCCATCTTGACTGCCAAAAGCTCACGGTCTCCCACGTCGTAGTTTCTCTCAGCGGGGGAGAGTGCCCTGGAGAAGTAAGCACAGGGGTGGATCTTACCATCTGTGCTGCGCTGACTGAGGATGGCGCCCACCCCTGTGCTGGATGCATCGACCTCCACAATGAATTGTTTCTCGGGGTCTGGAGAGTGCAAAATTGGAGCAGAGGAAAACAATGTTTTGAGCTTCTGGAATGATTGGTTGGCAACGGAATCCCAGATGAACTTGGTCTTAGATGAGGTGAGAAAATGAAGAGGAGCTGCAACAGAACTGTAGTTCTTAATGAACCTCCTATAAAAATTTGCAAAACCGAGAAACCTTTGCAGCTGTTTACGATCCTTGGGCTTGGGCCAATCCACCACCGCTGATACCTTCCCGGGTTCCATGGATACTTGACCTGGAGAAATGTTGAACCCAAGGAATGAGGTGGACACTTGGTGGAAAGCACACTTCTCTGCCTTGACAAACAAGTTGTTCTGTAAAAGGCGGGTTAAGACAGCTCTGACATGGCGACGGTGAGAAATGCTATCTTGTGAAAAGATAAGTATGTCATCAAGGTAAACAAAAGCGTAAATGTTAATCATGTCACGAAGGACATCATTAACCAGGGCTTGGAAAACGGCAGGAGCGTTGGTGAGTCCGAATGGCATAACAAGATATTCATAATGGCCATCTGCGGTATTAAAAGCCGTCTTCCATTCATCTCCCTGCCGTATCCTGACCAAATGGTAAGCGTTGCGAAGATCCAGTTTGGTGAATATCTTAGCATTTTGGATTATATCAAAAGCAGAGTTCATGAGGGGCAGAGGATACTTGTTCTTTATGGTTATTTTGTTAAGTTCTCTATAGTCAATGCATGGACGAAGTGACCCATCTTTCTTCCCTACAAAGAAAAAACCTGCACCAGCGGGGGATGCTGAAGGTCTAATGATACCAGCTTGGAGGGACTCTGTTATATATTTCCTCATGGACTCTTGCTCGGGACCAGACAAAGAATATAATCTACCCCGAGGGGGGGGTAGAACCTGGGATCAGGTCAATACCACAATCGTATGGACGATGTGGCGGAAGGGACGTAGCTTTTGATTTATTAAAGACCTCTTTAGGTACCTGACTTAGATTAGGATAGGTCTCTTCATTGGCTGTGACAAGGGCTGGTGAACTGGGTTGGCTCTGAATACATGTAGAATAACACTCATTAGCCCATCCTACAATCTCTTGGTTCCTCCAATCGATTTGGGGGTTGTGTTTACGTAACCAAGTGGACCCTAAAACCACTGGGAGTTGGGGTGAATCAATAACAATAAATCTGATCAGTTCCGAATGGTTGTTGGCCGACACCATGGTGACTGGAACAGTTTCAAGACTAGATTGACTTAAAGGATGACCATCTAAAGCGAGGACCTTATGGTTGTTAGATCTGACCATTGTTCCATCTCCTATGGATTTGGCAAAAGTTTTATCAATGAATTCCGTGTCGGCCCCTGAATCAATAAAAGCTGAGACGATGACGGGTTGACCACCCTTTATTATGAACTTGACCTTGGACTTGGACAAGATAGGTGGAGAGGACTTGATCTTATGACTAAGACTCAACAGGAGCCTCTCTTCTCCTGCTGAGCCTGGTCTTTTAACTGGACAATGATGACAATCATGACCGCCTTGACCACAATAAAAACAGAGATGGTACCTCCTCCGACGTTCTCGTTCCTGGGTGGTCAGACGACTTCTTCCTAGTTGCATGGGTTCCGTAGCATACAGAGGATCCTGAGGGCTCTTGGTTTGTTCCGTCTTTGGTTCATGATCCACAAGGTGATGTCTGGTTCTGGACATGGCTGTGGCCTTGCCTCGACTCTGTTCACGATCACGCTCACGCTCACGCTCACGCAAGCGAAGGTCAACACGGGTGGCCACCTCCTCCAGCTGGCGTAGGGATGAGGGATAGTCCATTGTTGCCAGCACATCCTTAACATCTTCATTAAGCCCCCTGAAGAAGGCGTCAGTGAGTGCGTGTTCATCCCAATGACTGTCTGCTGAAACAGAGTGAAAGTGAATGATGTATTTGGTTACAGAATCCTTGCCTTGTTTAATATCAAAAATTCTTCGGGCTGCCTCTCTCTCAGGGAGGATGGGGTCAAAAACCCGACACAACTCTTTGGAAAACTCAGAAAAATTACGACATACCACGCCACCTTTTAACCATTCAGAAGTGCCCCACGTCTTGGCTCTTCCAGCGAGAAGTGAGACAGCATAAGCTACTTTAGCATGCTCAGTGGGAAAACATGAAGGTTGCAATTGAAATTGAATGTCACACTGAGTCAAAAATGGCCGACATTGCTCAGGCTCACCTCTGAAATGTTCAGGGGGGGCTAACCGTGGTTCTCTTGGTGCAGGAGTCAACAGGGTTTGGTTGATGACTTGGTTTGACTGTTGGGACAAAGCTTGAAGAAAAACAACCATTTCCTGAAGCCCTTTCTCAAGTTTACTAACAGCCCCTTCTACCTTAGAGCACCACTCTCGGGTTGGTGTTGGATCCATAATGGCCAGATTCTACTGTCATGAACCAGAGGCCGGATCGCAAACAACAACAACAACCACTGAGAGGGTTAAAAGATTTATTGTGAACTAAAGTAAACTCTGGAGTTGGTCCTGTTCTGGGCTGGTTCCGATCCTCTGATTGGGTAGTGTTGTAGTGGCGGGCTGCCAGTAGAAGTAGACTGATGTTAAGGTCCACTGGAACGGAGTCCCACAGGCTTGCAATTAAAAGATAAAAGTTAGTAGATGAAGGGGGAAAAAGACTAATTGGGGAAATGAATCTGTGGGAATCAGATTCAGGGGTAAGGATAAGTCCGTGATACAGAATGAGCTTGACCTTTAATCCGTGATCCAAAAAACAGTCAGAAGGGAAAGGCAGAGTTCATACCGTGAAGTCAGTTGTTCAGCAGAAGTATCCAGTACGTGATCCAAAAAGAGAGTCAAAAAACAAGAGCATGAGTCGGTACCTGATCAGATGAGCAAAAGCAGACGAGGGCTGAGGCAAAAGCGTGGTCGTGGTCAAGGCAAGGGTCATGAACGTGATGAGTCAATCAATGGAATGCTGGAAAGTCTACTGCTGATGAGACAGGATAGAGAATCTGGCCCAGACTGAGAGGAATGAGTGAGCTTAAGTACTGACTGGACCAGGTGGTGGAGCTGTGGGATAATGAGCGGTGACAGG
>NW_023622028.1:0-5042 GCF_014905685.2 Nematolebias whitei
GTTTTTGTAAATTCTAGAAACCACAAGTAAACCTGCAGTCTGAGAGTGAAGTGCTCTGTTAGGAAAATATGGAACAATAAGTTCTGTAATATAAGATGAAGCTAGGATGTTGAGAGCTTTGTAGGTTAGAAGTAAGATTTTGAATTATATTCTGGATTTGACAGGGAGCCAGTGGAGAGAAGCTAAAACTGGAGAAATATGATCTCTCCTACTAACTCCGGTTAAGAATCTGGCAGCAGCATTTTGGATCAACTGAAGACGTTTTACAGAAGTATTTGGACATCCAGATAATAAACCATTGCAATAGTCCAGTCTAGACATGACAAATGCATGGACCAGTTTTTCTGCATCATTTTTAGATAAGATGTTTCTAATTTTAGTGATATTACGCAGGTGGAAGAACGCCGTTCTAGTAACGTTTTTAATGTGGGGGATAAAAAACATGTCCTGATCAAAAATAACACCAAGATTTTTAACATTAGAGCTGGAGGACAGATTAATGCCATCTAAGGAGGGAGAAAGACTGAAAAATTAATTCCTAAGGTGCTCAGGTCCAAAAACCAAAACCTCAGTTTTGTCTGTGTTCAACAAGAGAAAATTAAGGGTCATCCAGGTTTTTATGTCTTTAAGACATGCTTGTAGTCTAAGTAGCTGATTGGATTCATTGGGTTTAATAGACAAATATAATTGTGTCATCTGCATAACAATGGAAATTTATCCCATGCTGTTTAATAACTTTACCTAATGGAAGCATATATAAAGTAAAGAGTATTTGCCCAAGCACTGAGCCCTGAGGAACTCCATGACTAACTTTGGTGTATGAAGAAGATTTATTATTTACATTTACAAACTGGAATCTATCAGATAGATATGATTTAAACCATTTTAGAGCCGTTCCTGTAATCCCAATATCATATTCAAGCCTCTGTAGTAAAATATTGTGATCAACTGTATCAAATGCAGCACTGAGGTCTAACAGGACCAGTATAGACACAAGTCCATTATCTGAGGCCATGAGAATATCATTAGTTACTTTTACTAATGCTGTTTCTGTGCTATGATGAGCACTAAACCCTGACTGAAACTCTTCAAACGGATTATTTCTTTGTAGATGTTCACGCAACTGACCTGCAACTATTTTCTCTTGAATTTTTGAAAGTTAGATTAGATATAGGTCTATAATTGGCCAGAATTTCTGAATCAAGATCAGACTTCTTAAGTAAAGGTTTAATTACAGCAACCTTAAAGCACTGTGGTACATAACCATCCATTAAAGACAAATTAAGTAGATCCAAAATGTGGACATTAATTAGGGGAAATACCTCTTTAAACAGTCTGGTTGGGATGGGATCTAGCAGACATGTGGATGGTATGGATGAGGTTATTATTTTTGACAATTCAGAGAGCTCAACAGGACAAAAACTGTCCAAACATAAATCAGGCTCTAGTGAAATTTTTAAAGTTGCCTCATTTGACAGGGGATTAGAGATAGTAGAAGGAAAGATGGTTTGAATTTTCTCTCTAATTGAAATAATTGTATTTATATAGAATCTCATGAAGTCGTCACTACTTATAGTTGTAGGGATATATGGTTCAACAGAAATGTGACTTTTAATTAGTCTAGCAATAGTACTAAACAGAAACCTAGGGTTATTTTTATTCTCCTATTAAAGATGAGTAATATAAAGTTCTAGCTTTACGGAGAGCTTTTTTATATGTTAGCAGACTATCTTTCCAAGTTAAATAAAATTCTTCAACATTTGTAGAGCGCCATTTTCTCTCCTGGTTTCTAAATGCCTGCTTTAAAGTACGTAACTCAGAATTGAACCAAGGAGCCAGTTTCCTCTGATTGATTACTTTCTTTTTCAGTGGAGCAATTTTATCAAGTGAAGTTTGCATTGAAGTTGTAAGATGATAAACTAGATGATCTAAGTCTCTGTTCTCTGATGCATTACTCTGCAAGACAGAGGAAAACAATGATGGAAGAGATTGTTTAAATTTGGTTACGGCATTTTCTGATAAGCACTTGCTGAGATGAAATTTACTCTCAGTGACTGTGTAGTCATTTAATGTAAACTCAAAGGTTATTAAAAAAATGATCGGACAGAATAGGATTTTGAGGAACTATTACCAAGTCCTTAATCTCTATACCATAGGTCAGAACTAAATCAAGAGTGTGATGATAAGAATGAGTAGATGTGTGGACGTTTTGGGTAAAACCAAATGAGTCTATTGAATTATTAAAGGCTATGCTTAAGCTATCACTTTCAACATCTACATGAATATTGAAATCACCAATTATGATGATTTTATCAGTATTTAATAATAAGTCAGTTAATAATTCTGAGAATTCAGACAAAAACTGAGAGTAAGCGCCTGGTGGACGATATATAACTAGTAAAAGTGGCTTTTCTGATTTCCATTTTGGATGAGAAAGACTGAGGGACAGCGATTCAAAAGAACCATAACTAATAACTGGTTTGGCATTAATCAATAATCCTGACTGAAAAATAGAAGCTACTCCTCCACCTCGGCCATTTGTTCTAAGAACATGAAAATTTAAATAATTAACAGGAGTAGATTCATTTATACTAACAAAATCCTCCTGTTGTAGCCAAGTTTCTGCCAGACAGAATAAATCAATATGATGATCAGTTATCAGTTCATTAACTAACAGGGATTTAGAGGAAGGAGATCTGATGTTCAATAATCCACATTTAATGATTTTATGATTTTGCTCTGGTAAAGTAACTGTTTATTTTAATCAGATTTTTATGGTTTATATTTTTAGAGCTGATTTTTGGTTTATTTAATTTGAGCCGTGGGCGAGTTGACACTGTTTCAATGTGGGTGTGGGTAGGTAACAGAGGAGAAGCAGCAGAGAGGTGTGGAGGACTACAACTCTGCTTCCTGGACTGGACCCTGTGGTGTCAATAATTTGGGGGATAAACAAAATCAGCCATATTTCTAGAAAGAAGAGTGGCTCCGTCCAAAGTGGGATGGATGCCATTTCTCCGCATCAGACCAGGTTTTCCCCAGAAAGAACTCCAGTTATCTATGTAGCCCACATCATTGTCAGAACACCACCTGGACACCCAGCGGTTAAACGATGACATACGGCTAAACATGTCATCGCTGGTCAGGTTGGGGAGGGGGCCGGAGAAAACTACGGAGTCCGACATGGTTTTAGCAAAGTCACACACCAAAGCAACATTAATTTTAGTGACCTCCAATTGGCGTAACCGGGTGTCATTACTGCCGACGTGAATAACAATCTTACCGTATTTAGCCTTAGCCTTAGTCAGCAGTTTCAAATAAGATTCTATGTCGCCCGCTCTGGCCCCCGGAATGCATTTAACTATGGCCGCTGGAGTCCCTAAAGCCACGTTTCGGACTATGGAACTGCCAATAACTAGGGTCTGTTTCTCAGCGGGTGTGTCACTGAGCGAGGAAAATCGATTTGAAACGTGAACGGGTCGGTGGTGAACTGGGGGCTTAGCCTTAGCACTACGCTTGCTCCGGACCGTCACCCAGCCGGCCTGGGGTCCTGGCTGCTCGAGGTCTGCTGGAGGACCGCTAACGGGAGCTAGCCTCTGTGGTTCCACGCTGTTTAAGGGGACCTGGCTAGCTACTGGTTTTTCTACAGCGCAGAGCCGAGCTTCCAGTTCAGACAACCTCTCCTCCAAAGCTACAATAAGACTACATTTGTTACATGTATCATTACCACTAAAGGAGGCAGAGGAGTAACTAAACATCTGACACACAGAGCAAGTGAAAACAGAGGAAGCAGGGAGAGAAGCAGCACCACTGACCGTTACTAATGGAAAACGGGCATTTGTTTGCTGACTCGACTTGAAATTTGACAAGTTTAATTAAATTTTTCGAGAATATTTTATGTGGTTCCACTTAACTCTATAATTTGATAGTGATGAGTCATTATTTATATCATCGATTGTTCTTTTTATGTCCTGTCATGATTAAAGAGATTTGAATTGAATTTCCAATATCCTTTGTTGCGCCTTTGTGTGTTTGAAGGAGTTAAAGTGATAATTCAGGTATTGTGCTTCTTGAAGTTCTTATGCTTGTTTTATTCTTTGTATATTTTTTTAGCGTTGATGTTTATTGTACAGCACTTTGTCAGAATCGGAATAAGCTTTATTATCATTGCACCAAGGTATAACGAGAACATGTACTTACAGCTGCTGCTATAAAGCGCAGCCTTCTTATTCTTATTCAGAAAACATTTTTTTAGATAGAAAAAGGGACAAAGCCTTGAGGAGAGGGGTAGTGGCATTACAACAAAGATCTCTTCACACCTTGTCCTCACAGGGCAAGATTTAAGACATCAGAAAAAAAACTGCCAACTAAGCACATATACAGTGCCTTGTCAAAGTATTCGGACCCCTTGAACTTTTCAACCTTTTGCCACATTTCAGGCTTCAAACATAAAGATATACAATTTTAATTTTTTGTGAAGAATCAACAAGTGGGACACAATCTTGAAGTGGAATGAAATTTATTGGATGTGTCAAACATTTATAACAAATAAAAAACTGAAAAGTGGGGCGTGCAATATTATTCGGCCCCCTTGCGTTAATACTTTGTAGCGCCTCCTTTTGCTGTAGTTCCAGCTGCAAGTCTCTTGGGGTATGTCTCTATCAGTTTTGCACATGGAGAGACTGAGACCAGTCTAAGGTCTCTTGCAGACTCAAACAGGTTTTCTTCCAGAATGGTCCTGTATTTGGCCCCATCCATCTTCCCATCAATTCTGAACATCTTCCATGTCCCTGCTGACGAAAAACAGGCCCAAACCATGATGCTGCCACTACCATGTTTGACAGTGGGGATGGTGTGTTCAAGGTGATGAGCTGTGCTGCTTTTACGCCAAACATATTGTTTTGCATTGTGGCCAAACAGTTCGATTTTGGTTTCATCTGACCAGAGCACCTTCTTCCACATCAACATCAACGAGGACCCTCATCAGTATGCATACCGTGAGAACCGATCAACAGAGGATGCCATCTCCTCTGTGGTCCACACTG
>NW_023622029.1:0-5042 GCF_014905685.2 Nematolebias whitei
GGGAGTCCTCCCAGAAATGGAATGCCTAGTTCAAAATCATGAAAGTCGGTTGAAATCAACCATCCTAGCATAGTGTTTTTTGGGATCAGCACCTCATCCATGCCTGTGTTACACACAGCAATAGATGTGGTCCTGGAGTCAAGACTCACCTGGTTCGTGGCTTCCACGGACAGTCCCAAGTTGAAAAATGCAGGAGAGGGTTGAAAATATGCCTGTTTATGGCTAATAGCTTGTCCAGCTATTATGTGGATTCGCACCATTAGGTTAATCACCTGAGGTGGTACTGTGGTGTCTTGGTTGCTAGCAACCTGGCAGGCCTCTGGAATGGTCTGCCCAGCCTTAAGGCTCGCTGTGTCTAGCACAGGAAGATCCTTTGTGGCTGGTTTGAGGGACCACAGCACCTTGTTGATGGTGTCCACATGGACACCCAACCTTACCAAAATGTCAGAGCCTATGTAGGATGCATGTGGTAAGTTTTGGATAACGAGAAACGGGTGAACCAGTTCTCGTTGATTCCAGTTCAGTTTTAGGTTAATGACTCCTTCTGCGGTCATTACCTGTGAACTATTGGGAACTAATGGAAAGCGGAAAGCTTTTTTAATTAGTTCTAGACCAACGTGTTTGTGAACCAAGGTTTCGTAGAAAGCTCGGTTAATTGCTGATTTATCTGTCCACAGAGACAGTACAGCATCGTTGGTGTGGGACCCTTGGATCTCTACACCCTTAACTACCAGTGGTAGGTAGTGTTTGGTGGACTCTGGCTGCTGCAGCTCACAGAGGAGGCTGTCTTGTTGAGTCAGAGTTTGGACCACTTGGGTTTCTTTGGTTTCACATGGTGTTAGAGGAGTACTCACCGGGCTCGTGTCCTCGGCTGAGGAGTCCTTTGTGCCTTCCGCGGTACCTGCTGTTGGGCAGTCTGTGTCACACTCCGGAGGCGTTTCTATTGGCAGTGGTTTGCTCACTGTTGTCCACATTGTTTGATCACCATAATCTATAATCGCGTTAAAGCGATTTATAAAATCCTGGCCAACCAAAAATGGGAATGAGTCAACATGGGTCACGTGTACCGGGTGGTACAGTGTCATATTGCCAATCTGCATGTGAACCATTGCTATAGCTGTCAGGGTTGTTTTATTCTCCGAGAGACCCTGCATTTCTATAGCACAATCAGATAGAGGTATTATCCTGTTTTTCTCGGCTGCGGCTGTCCTCAGCTCCTCGAACAGTTTAGCTGACATAATTGTTATGTCTGCCCCACCGTCCAGGAGTGCTTCGTGTGTGAGGACACCTTCGAGTGTTACTGACAGGTACGCCTTTTTGGCGGCCCCCTTTCTGATAAAGTTACACAGAAACCTTTTGGTTTTTTTCTGACGCTTCTTCACGCGTTCAGATTTATCTGTGTAATCTTGGTTTGTCTGAACCGTCAGCACAGCTGTAGCTGTTTCTGCGTGTTCAGCTTGCGATGACTCGTCATCGTTTGTGTGTGTGATTACCCCCCTTTCATCCGATGAGGGGTTGTTTGAGGCAACAACAGTTACGTCTTGGTGTGTTACACCGACGTCTGTAGTGTTGTCATTCGCGCCCAGAGATGTAGTAGTGAGTACCTCACTGCATAGTGCTTTTGGTCGGCTTCCCTTGTCAGTGTGTTTCAAATCTTCTAACATTTCACGCAATTTTTCTGTCTCTTCCGAGCTCAGAGGTGGAGGGCCTTTTTTCTGGGATTTTTGTGATTTTTTCGCCTCTGGACGTTTCGTCCGAGGTGGGGGGCGGCTAGGTACGTCTTTTTGGGGTTCCTCTCGGTTCCCATTTTTTTGCGTCCTCCGCTGGTCCCATTTACGATAATCACGTTCGTCCTCTGAAGGAGGAGCCTTTTTGTCCCAGCGTGCACCTTCATGATGCGGTTTGTTAGTCTGAAAATACTGCCTTTTTTCTCCTTTTTTAGGAGGAGGTGGCGATGAACGCCTTCCTTCTAATTCTAGGGAGTGGGGTTTAACCTTTACACCAGGAAACACTTCTATGGGCGTCTTGGCATGACAACGTGCCTCAAACACGTTCACAGCGCACTGTTTAATCTCACTGATGGATTTTTCTCTGTAATTTGCCATCATTTGCACTGACGTTTGTATGTCAGGGTGGAGATTTTTGCTGAAAACAAATTTAAAACCTTCATCTTCCTCCATCCCGGTTTCATTTCTGTTACCAAAATAAGCTTGGAAGATTCTTTTGTAATAAACTTTTGGATGTTCAGCTTTACCCTGCGTGACCTTTTCTGCGGCTGGATATCCAGCTGGTCCTGTGCAGGTATCATACTCTTTAATCAGAGCTTCACACAGAAGTTTGTAATCTCTTCTCGTTGCATCTGGTAGACGCTCGATGAAGGTATACACCTCTCTGTCCGAAGTGAGTCGTATCAGACTGATTTTATCTTCTACCGTAGCGTTAGGATGAGATCTCAATCTGAAATCCAGATCTCTGAGGTACGCTTTTGTTCCAGCGGAGCCCAACGGTCCAGGGACAAAACGTTGTACATATTTTGAGATTTTTTGCAAGTCATCCATTGATGGAGAAGATATCAATGGTCTCACATGCGTGATCAGTTGTGGGGGTGTTGCTCTGCCCGTTTGTGTAGGTGTTAGGATGGGTCTAAAAGCACCGGGTGGGTAAAGAGGTTGTTGAGTTATTGGTGTATTACCCCGACTTTGTTCAGGGTCTGGTTTGGATTCCAGGTCACCTTGCCCAACTTCCTTACCTTTATCAATTTCTGCTTTTAGTTTCGCCTCACATTTTTTTAAATGTTCCTGGGATGTAAAATAGTCATCTTTTAAACGCATATGTAGCTCTTGTACAATTTGTTTATCTATTTTGCATTGATCCAGTTCATTTTTTGCGAGTTGCAATTGTTGTTGTAGCACATCGTTATCTGCACACGTGGCTTGGTACTGACGGTCTATTTCTTTAATCTTTTCATAAGATTTTGTTTCTAGTGACGCCTGCATTTCTGAGAGCTCCCTCTCATGTCTTTTAGACATCCAGACAAGGCGTTCCGACCGTTCATCCAATTCAACTTTTAGAAGCAGAGAGATTTTTGCTAACCGTTCATGGCTAAGCTTTTTACTCTCTGTATTTAATGTTCCTGCGGCCAAACTTTTCAGCTCTTCATGTCTTTGAACTTCATCGAGTTGTTCTAATTGCTGTATTTCATTGCCAATGAGTGGAGTTGTTAAAATATGTAAGGCCCCCAAAATGATATCATCATTTGTTGGTTTTGAAAAGTTGTCTTCTTCTTCGTCGCTTGGCATTTTTCTTCTATTTAAAGATTAAACAGGAGAATTTTAATGTTTTAGGTTTTTCAAAATAAATAAAATCAGCAAAGTCTCTTTGTCTGATATATTTACTTTTATTTAGTGATTTATCAATTAAACGTGCACTATCCTTTTAGCAAATGAGTAAACTTTTCCCAACTTTGTGAAAATCTGTAACTGTTTCTATTTTTTAAAAGTTAATGTTTATTTTTGTACCTTAGTTTTAAGGGATTACCAGTGAAATAAAACTTTTTTGGTAAATGCTCTTTGCATAAATACCTTATAACTTTTAAAATGCAAGATAACAGTAATTTTCAGCTTTAAGGAACGTTTATTAACTCGAAAAATGCCTTTTAGAAAAATTAAAACGTTTAATTTCACTATTTAGACCTAATAAGCGAGTGAAACCTGTCTTCTCAAGGTTGTCCAGAAGATGTCAGCCTTACCTTACTAATCTCAACTCAGACACTGTTTGTGTTATCCAGTAGGGGTCGCTATGACTTCCTGTGGCGTTCGGTTGGCATCCTGTTGTTAGCCGCTTAGCTTAAAGTTAGCTTCGGCTAAACTCGGTTAAAATCAACATTTCTGAACGGATTTTTTACACAAACGTGGCAAAATTTTTTGCAATCAGACTTTATAGCTTGAAACATGAGTTTTTGGGACAATATTGCAGGTTTATTCAGTGATTTTAAGCGTAGTGAAGGCCCCGGTGGTTATGCTGTTAGCTTAAAATTAGCATCGCTAGCGTTGTTTAAAAACATCATTTTATGACGAATTTTAAACTCTAACGTGACAAAATTTCAGCGAGTATGCTTCGAAGCACTTGACCAGCGTATCAAAATCACTTTAAAGTTACTTTTCAGCTTTAAAAAGCAGATTTTATTTCCCTATGAAAACGAATTTCATTTCCGGGTCACGTGACTGAAATCACCAATGGCAAAGCAGCGCAGGGTTGAGAGGGGATGACGTAGCCACGTCAGTCAACCTTCTCAGCAAATCAGAGCGCTCCACACAGCAACATTCAACCAATCAGGAGACGTTTACAGCCAGCATGCTAGGTTTAGCCTGAAAAATAGTTCGTCAGCTTTTCGTCTTTTAAACTGTCAAAATGCACTTTTTCTGTTAAAAATTGTAACGAATCAACTCCCTGAGCTGCACGGAGACGGCGCTCCGTGACAAAACGTCTTTCTAGCTATTTAAAACAACTCGTTCGAAGCTCCAGAACCGAGTCGGAACCAGAACCGAACCGGACCAGAACAGCGTCTGGAACACAGTTTAAACAGAATAAAGCGTTTCTCACAGCTCATCAGCTTTTAGTTAACATAACAGGCGTACAATGTCAGCTTTATAAAGACTCAATGACACAATTTCAGCTTCTCTGTGAGCTTCCTGAGCATCACAGACCAACACGCTTAAAAACATGCAGCGTTTCGCTTCAGGCGGTGCAGCTCCAAGCGCGCAGCTCCGGCTGCGTTTCAATCACAGCTGATAAACTGTTACTTTTTAACATACATGCCAACACGTAAATCAATCTTACACGTTTTTACAGTCATTTATGAGCCGTGACGGGCCACCAGTTGTAGTGAGTCACGTAGGTACGTGCCACTAGTTGTAGTATGACAATATATGAAAAATATATATGCATACTCTTTCACGAGTTCCTCATCTTTCTGACTGTGTAATGTCGTGCATCGAATTTAACAGAAATGTAACGAGAGACGTCATTTATCTTTGACCCAT
>NW_023622030.1:0-5042 GCF_014905685.2 Nematolebias whitei
CTGTCACAGTTTACACTGTTTTTCCTTTTATTTATCACTCTGTTCACTGTTTGATATTCTTCTCTGCTCCTCTGGTATTTTCCTCTGCTGCTTCTGACAGCCTGCTGCATGTCACACCTCTCTCTCTCTCTGATTACTGCTGATGGTCTCCACCTGTTTCTGGGTGTATTTATACTTCCTGCTTTCTTCACTCTTTGCCAGATCAACTGCTTGCTTTTGTCACAGTTATCCAGCGTTTCCATAGTCTCACAGCTCTTTGTATCTTGACCCACGCCTGTTTCCTCGACCACGCTTTTTGCCTGCCCCTTTTGTACCTCAGCCCTTCAGACCTTGTTAATGACCTTTGCACGTTTTTGGATTTCGCCTTCGCCTCTCCCTTTTGGTACTGTCGCATTTTCGGATCCCGTTAATGAACTCTGCTCGTCCTCGACTACGCCTCTGGATTCTCCTTGGTCCCTGCAGCTCTGTGTCTCTGCTGAGCAGCCCCCGACAACAAGAAAGGTTAGTGTTTTTCCAGACCGTCTGTATTCAGATAACTGTTGTTATTCTGTCAAAACACTAACCTCTCCTCTGTATCGTTTTAGACACAGTTCCAGCTCTGGACCCGAATCATCAGAAGCTGTTTATTCATTCAATAAACATTTTAAAACCATTCTGAGTTTGTGTGTGGGATCCTCTGCCATCAGATCTGTGATAGATTGATCTGGCCAAATTATGGATCCTACACCGGGCTCAGAATGGCGCTCTGGTGTGGAAGGTGCCATCAATAAGTTAGAGTCCGGCATGAACGAAATCATAAACATGATTAAGACTCTTACTCCTCACTCTGATCCTCAGGACTCAAGTCATGTCGGCAGTCATGCACATACTGGAACCACAAGCAAACCTCTCCGGGAACCACGTTTGACACCACCAGAACTGTTTTCAGGGGCACCGGACCAGTGCCGACCATTCGTAACGCAATGTGAAATTAATTTTCAGCTCCAGCCCTCAGCCTTCCCCTCTGAACGTGCGAAGGTGGCGTATACCGTGTCCCTCCTGTCTGGAAAGGCTAAGTCTTGGGGAACATCTGAATGGCAAAAAGACTCAAGGTACTGCTACTCTTTTCTTGAATTCTCTAAAGAGCTGTGTAGAGTTTTTGACCCCATCCTCCCAGAAAGAGAGGCTGCTCGTAGACTGTTTACATTGAAGCAAGGTAAACGAAGCGTTACTGAGTATATTATTGATTTTCACGCTACGGCTGCTAGTAGCAAATGGAATGAAGAGGCTTTAACTGATTCTTTTTACCGAGGACTTAACGAGGAGATCAAGGACTACCTGGCAACCAAGCGATACCCAGACTCACTGAAGGACTTGGAGGATTTGGCGACAAGGGTGGATCTGCGCTTGATGGAGAGGTCTCGGGAACGAGCTGAAAGGGTCAGCAGAACTTCAAGACCCCTCGAGGAACCAAGAGAGGTGCCCAGACGACTTACCCTGGGACCTCCCTCTCCACCACATCCACCAGAAACATCACAAGAGGAGCCCATGCAGATTGGACGCAGCCGCCTCACCCCAGAGGAACGGGAGAGGAGACGTCGACATCGGTTGTGTTTCTACTGTGGCCAAAATACTCACAACATCTCCAACTGTCCGTTAAAAGACCAGACTCAGCAGAGAAGAGGAGGCTCCTGCTGAGTCAGACCCAGAACCTTGTAATCTCCTCACCCTTCACTTTTCCTGCTGAGCTGTCCGCTCCTGGTAAGACCTGCACCTCCACAAAAGTACTCATCGACTCAGGGGCTGATTCTGAGTTCATGGACCTTCAATTTGCCCGAGAGCTAGGAATAAAACTGTTAAAATCCCCCAGACCTCTGTCCATTGTTGCCTTAGATGGTCACCCTCTTCACGACTCTTCATTAATTTCTGAACCTGTGACATTAATCATAGGAGGTAATCACAAGGAGACTTTACAGTTTTTTATTATCAAATCTCCACATTCTCCTGTTGTCCTAGGGGCCACATGGCTTTCAAAACATAACCCACACATCAACTGGCAACAGAAGGAGATTGTGGGGTGGTCTGATAACTGCTTAGCATCTTGTCTTTTCGATGCGGTTATTCCTTCTGTGCCCAGGGACAATATTGAAGAGACCTACCCAGACCTTTCTAAGGTTCCCAAAGAATACCATGACCTAAAGGAGGTTTTTAATAAAGTCAAGGCCACCTCGTTACCACCCCACAGGTATTACGACTGCCCTATTGACTTGGCCCCTGGGTCTACTCCCCCTAAAGGGGCCCTGTACGCCCTATCTACTCCTGAACAAGAAGCCATGCAGGAGTACATCAAGACCTCGCTTCAAGCCGGCATCATCAGACCCTCTACCTCCCCAGCAGGAGCCGGGTTCTTCTTTGTGGGGAAAAAGGACGGATCCTTAAGACCCTGCATAGACTATAGCGGGTTAAACAAGATAACCATAAAGAACAAATACCCTCTCCCTTTAATGTCATCCGCCTTTGACCTCATCCAAGGCGCTTCCGTCTTCACCAAACTTGACCTCTGTAATGCGTATCCTCTGATACGCATCCGTGAGGGAGATGAGTGGAAGACGGCCTTCAACGCACCCAATGGTCACTACGAATATTTGGTCATGCCCTTTGGTTTGACCAACGCCCCAGCAGTGTTCCAGTCTCTGGTCAATGATGTCCTAAGGGACATGGTCAATCAGTTTGTTTTTGTTTACCTTGACGATATTTTAATTTTTTCCAAAGACTTAACATCACACAAAAAACACGTCAGATCTGTTCTCACCCGGTTACTACAAAATAATCTATTTGTCAAAGCTGAGAAATGCGATTTCCACCAGTCATCCACATCCTTTCTCGGTTTTAAGATTTCACCAAACTTGGTTGAAATGAGTCACGATAAGGTGTCTGCGGTATTAGATTGGCCAGTACCCAAGGATCGGAAACAGCTACAGAGATTCTTGGGGTTTGCCAACTTTTATCGTAGATTCATTAAAGACTATAGCCTCATTGCTAACCCCCTCCATGTTCTCACCTCCTCTAAAAAGAGGTTCCTATGGACTGAGGCAGCTAATGCAGCCTTTAATAAATTAAAGACTCTGTTTTCTACTGCCCCTGTTCTCCATACCCCCAACCCCGAGGTACCATTTATCTTAGAAGTAGACGCGTCTAGTGTGGGTGTGGGGGCAGTTCTCAGCCAACAAAACGAGGAAGGAATTATTCACCCCTGTGCTTTCTTCTCTAGAAGCCTATCACCAGCTGAACGGAACTACGACGTCGGGGAACGTGAACTGCTCGCTGTTAAGCTGGCGCTGGAGGAGTGGAGGCACTGGTTGGAGGGCGCCCAGTTCCAATTCCAGGTTTGGACCGACCATAAAAATCTCGAGTACCTTAAGTCGGCCAAACGCCTCAACCCTCGACAAGCCAGGTGGGCACTTTTCTTTTCTCGTTTCAACTTTGCATTCACCTATAGACCCGGTCACAAGAACACCAAACCTGATGCCCTCTCTCGCATCATGGAGGAGGATTCTTGTTCCTCGCCCCCTCCCACCGGGGAGTTTATCCTCCCGAACTCTGCCCGCCTGGCTGTCACTCAATTGGAACTGGACCTGCGACAGGCCAACCAGTTGCACCCTCCTCCAACCAACTGTCCCCCTGACCGATTATTTGTACCCCCTGATTTTTTTCAAGAAGTCCTCAAGTTTTGCCACAGCTCCCGCCTAGTTTGTCACCCTGGTTTTTCTAAGACTGTCTCTTTAGTTCGCGCACAGTTCTGGTGGCCCACGCTAAACCAGGACGTGCACTCTTTTGTTTTATCCTGCCCTGCCTGTTCCCAAGCAAAATCCTCACGTCGTCCCCCTTCTGGTCTCCTCCGTCCCCTTCCTATCCCGTCACGCCCATGGTCCCACATCAGCCTTGATTTCATCACTGGTCTTCCCTCCTCTGCTGGCAATACCGTCATTCTGATGGTCGTTGACCGGTTCTCCAAAATGGTCCACCTGGTCCCCCTTCCCAAGCTCCCCTCAGCCAAGGTCCTGGCTGGGATCATGTCACGTGAGGTTTTTCGCCTGCACGGTCTGCCAACGGATATCGTTTCTGACAGAGGACCTCAGTTTATCTCTAAATTCTGGAGAGAGTTTTGCGGCCTCCTGGGGGTCTCCATTAGCCTCTCCTCTGGCTTTCATCCCCAGACGGATGGCCAGACGGAGAGGGCGAACCAGGAGGTCGAGGCCAAGCTGAGGATCCTCTGTCAGAAGGATCCCAGCCAGTGGTCCCCCAACCTGTCCTGGGTCGAACACGGCCTCAACACCGTCCCTTCATCTGCTACCGGTCTGTCCCCGTTTTATACTGTTTTTGGTTTTCAGCCCCCTCTTATCACCCTCCAGGAACGTGAAGCCCAAGTACCCTCTGCTCACCAGTCAGCCTTACGCTGCCAACGCATTTGGCGGAGAGCCAGACGAGCCCTCCTGGAGACCTCCGCAGCCTACGTTAAAGGGGCTAACCGGCGGAGGTCTCAACAACCCACTTATCAGGAGGGTCAAAAGGTATGGCTCTCCACCAGAGACCTCCCATTAAAAGTAGACTCACGCAAACTTGCTCCCCGTTTTATTGGCCCTTTCCCCATATCCAAAGTCATCAACCCAGTTTCTGTCCGCCTATCTCTACCCAAGTCCATGAGAATCCACCCATCTTTCCACGTATCCAAGATCAAGCCCTTCTTGCCCTCCCGTTTTCACCCCGCCCCAGAAACCCCCCCCACCCGCCCGGATCATCGATGGGGCACCCGCCTACACCGTACGTCGACTCCTCCGTTCCAGGAGATGGGGCCGAGGAGTCCACTATCTGGTCGACTGGGAGGGATACGGCCCAGAGGAACGCTCTTGGGTCCCCTCCCGTCACATCATCGACAAGTCCCTCATCAAAGACTTCCATCGTCTCCACCCGGACTAACCTCGGGGCGCGTCAAGTGTCGCGCCTTAAGGGGGGGATCTGTCACAGTTTACACTGTTTTTCCTTTTATTTATCACTCTGTTCAC
>NW_023622031.1:0-5040 GCF_014905685.2 Nematolebias whitei
TTATGTAAAATGAAGACTAATATTTGAACCAAATCTGTTTAACATGACTCTATAAAACAGTCAATGCTGGTTAAAACTCTTCTTCCTGAAATTCCTTTAAAACACAAAAAAGTGGTCATTTGGGGGGAACATAATAATGAGTTAAATAGGGTTGCATCAATTTGCATAAAAAAATAATTGAACAATAAATAACTAAAATACAGTTCAAATGTTAAAGAGGATAATAAATTAAAAAGAATAATGTATTGGAATAACAAACTCTCGTCCTTGAATTATGCATCACATTACGTTATTATCAGTGGCTGGGCTTTTTACTTAATTTGTTTATTCAGTTTTCTTTATTATTATTTCAGCATGAATCCTGCAAAAAAAAAAAAAAAAAAAAATACATGTTAGACCATGCAATGCTAAATTGAATGTGCATTTAGTTTTCATTCTTCACATGTTAAATACTGTTAAGTACTGTCAAATTACAACAGCAATTTGAAGCTTCCTAAATGAAGATATAACCAACCAAAACAATCACTTTTTGTTGGGCTGAAAGGCAGAGAGGATTAAGATTTACATGTGGTTTTTCATGCACTAATGTACTTGAAAGCACAAGAATTCATCACGGTGATACATCCTGTCCTGCATTGTTCTGGAACGTGGCGACCATGACAAGGAGATTTGGATAAGCACAATGAAAAATACTTCCAATGGGATTATTTCATTGCAAACAGAGATATGTGCATCTAATTTCAGCTTTATCTTACACTTTGGATATTTAATCCAGGATTTGCTGTGGGCTAAACAAGCAATCTTGACAGGTGATCAATTAGAGAGTAAATTATACTACTTCTATGCTATAACTTGGCTCATTTCAACAGGAATTTGTGTTAGGCTTTTCTATCACCTTTAACATTGTTTTCACAGTATCACTCTTCTTGCATTGCAACGTGTAATTTAAATATCAGCTACTAACCCACTGATTATAGATCAGTTAACACACAATGAATGTTTAAACAAACAACCACATACTAGACGGGAGAAAATTAGACCATCCGTGCTTTTGAAGGTATTGAGTTTTCTTATTTTTAAGCATTTAATTTTCAATAAATACATAATAGTCTAACTTTTTAAGCAGGCTCCAATTTCAAAGACTGACCTCATCTGAATTATCCAAGCAGTCATAATCTCCATCACAGCGGAATCGGGAGGAAATGCACTCTCCGCTTGCACAAGCAAAGTCTTTGTGGTTACAGGTGACTGGCTCTGCATTAAGAAAAAAAGAACACAAAAATGATGCCAGTTCTTTTTTCCGCCCGTAGTGTTATGTTATACACAAAAACATTAATCTCCCGATGCAGCAATTAGTCTTGTATTCTATGTTTAGAATCACACGCTAAAGTTAAATCCATTTTGTTTATTTAGTGCCAATACGTTTTAGCTGTGAATAAACTGGCAAAGATGATCAAAATGTAAACATGTTAATTGCTACTCTCACAGTAAGGGACGGAAAGTTCTCAGTAGCCAAATATCTTGTCTCTGCCAATCTGCCATTTAGCAGTAGTACTGTCCCTGAGGACAATATTAGGATGCAGTTAAGCAGCTGGATCATATCCATTGTGTGAGCCCACCCCCCTTGTTATCATGGCCTGTTAGCTAACTCAGGATGCATGTTCGAAGCAGTGCTGCAACAGAGATTCCCAGCAGGCATTGCAGCAGAAATCTGATTTGCAGCCCCTCTATTGTCTGTTGGTCCAGCTGCTTTGTTTTCTTTCTTTTTTTCTTCTTCCCATCTAACCCTTGACTGGCCTTTATTTGCATTTTAAGTGACATTAATAGGTATGGAGACTCAAGCATCTAATAAATCATGTAAAAATGTGCACACTCCGCAAAAGCCCATGGAAGGTGTGAATGCACTCATACAATGTTCAGGCAAACAGTTCCACCCACTCAAACACAAATAGAGAAACACATACACAGTGGCACGTGAGATTTAACAAGGCGGGTTAGTAGTGTCATTTCACATGTAGGTATAATGTAGCTCAGGAGTATACGTCTCATTTTCTTCTCAAGAAAGAAGCTCAAATAAAGAGATTATGAAAGAGGGAGGTGAGTGACTTGATCTTGATGTGAAAATGGAACGATCATATCAGTCTGAATGCATCCCAAAGTGTGTATTTCTTAGTATTGGATCAACAGTGTTTGTGGTGAAGGAAAGAGCAGCTATGGGTCCTCCTAGGGATTAAAGTCTTTACAGTGCATGCAGAGCATCAGTGGTGTTTATAACCAAAATAAACAGAGCTAGCAGCACGTGAAGCTGTCAGGTACTCACTGCAGTTCTCCTCATCTGAGCCATCTCCACAGTCATTCTGGCTGTCACACCGCCAGTGGTCTGGGATGCAGTTGTTATTCTCACAGCGGAATTCATGAGGTCCACAGGTCTTTTCATCTTTTTCATTGGGAACAGGGAAAAAAAAAATATGGTGAAGAAAATGGCTTCAAAGAGTATGAATGTTAATAGAGTGCTAGCTATCATATTTTCAATGTGTAATCATCATTTCCTCAGGGTTTCCCTCAGTAGGTCTGACATTGAGTTCAAAACACAGTATGCACTCAAGAGGCTAATACATTGTAAAACAAAACACCTGCATGTTCTTACAATCTTATTCAATGGATTTGTGACCAGAAGCTGACAAAGCTGAATGTTTTGAGTACATTTTTTTTTTTATCACTGTACACAACACTCAATATCTGTTTTTGTGCTTGTCAATAAAATAAAAAAAAAGAGATAAACTGGCAAGGATAATATTTAAAATCATTTTTTTTTTAAATGAATGTGACAACCTTAGTGACTGCTATAGATAACAACATTGTCTTTAACTCCCTGTAAAATAAATATATTGTTAAACATTGAAGGTATCTTCATATGTTTGGCTATCATTTTTCCTGCTATAAAGAAAGTAGATCTATGCATAAGAAATGGTGATTTGGGGGGGTTCTGCTCTGTTCTGCAGAAGAGCGAACAATCAAAGTCACTCTTGTTATCAAGAACAACTGTTGACCATGTTATTACTATTGTAGACTTATAGTTTTGATTAAAAAAATGCTGTTTAGAAAATGTATAATTAAAAATATAAACTAATTATTTTAAACAAGTTATGGTCAACTTGAGAATGGCATACTTTCTGTATTGTTGGCTTTTGCCCACTGCTGTACAGTACAAGCAAAAACATGCTTCTGTGTACCTTAAATGATGTTGTAAAATACAGCAGCATAACATTTGTATTTGCTGATGTGAACTTATTTTTTATTTGTTTCAGTGGATGAGCTTGCAAAACTAAATGTGGTGGTTATAGTGCAATAACGGGGGGCGGGGGGGGGGGGGGTGCTCTGCAAGTATGGGACTGAGGACCAGTTGCTACGAGCAGTATTGTCCCTATACAAGCAGTGCAAGCTAAGGCCACATATTCTGGGTAGTGACCAAATGAACAAGATGACAGACACAGAACTTTGGAATATGATTCTTCCACAGGGAGATGGAGTCTCCCTTAGAGATAGGGTGAGAGAAGTTCAGTTATTCAGGAGAGACTCGGCATACAATCACTGATCCTCCACATCGAGAGGAGCCAGTTGAGGTGGTTCAGGAAACTGGTAAGGATGCTCCTTGCATGGGAACCTCCCTAGGGAGGTGCTTTGGGGATGTTCGACTGGGAGGAAACTGCGGAGAAGACCCTGGTCAGGCTGGAGAGACTATTTCTCTTGGTTGGCCTGGGAACGCCTTGGAATCCTCCCAGAAGAGATGAAAGAGGAGTTTGTGGAAAGAGATATCTGGGCCTCCTACCCCAAGCTGCTGCCCCCCGTAACCCAACGACCCGACATTTAAACAAACAGAAGATAATGGCTGGATAGATGGATGGATAAAATCTCAGGGCCAGTTTTTCAAAATATACATTTAGAGGATTGGAAACATAACCTAACATCACATAATTAGGTTCAGCTAGTAGAGTGGTTCCCAAACTGTTTAGCTCCCCCTGACTTACAATGACAATGACAAAAGGCTTGTGACCCCATCAATTGCTGATTTTAATGTAAAAACTGATAATAAAGGAGTGTCATTGGTAACTTCCTGCTTCTATGATTAAAACATAAATAAATAAACAATTCCTACCATGAAAAGTGAAATGTTTTTCAACTATAATTTGGTAATGGACAGGCTTAGATTTTTCAAAATGTCATCAATAGTTTTAAAATGAAAAAGGAAATTTCTTTGATATTAGTTTCTAAAAATATGATTTCAGAGTGAAACTGAATTTGATAATGGCCCAGGTAACGCTGCTAGAGAAGAGATGTGCCAAACGAAGAGGGTGACATATTCTCCCTGAATCTCTCTCCAACATGACAGCAGGAGGAGAGCATCAGATGGAAAAGCTAAGAGCAACAGAGCTTTCATCAAAAAGCAGCTCAGACATAAATATGAAGAAAATGAAAAAAAGGGAGTATTTTTCTTTTAAGCTAAAAAGCTTGAATAGGAAGATGTTAGAATGTGTGATGTATTTCAGGAAAAATATTTAGGTATAAAATTAACAGTTTGATTTTCCTATAAATTGGTGGGAAGAATTTTGTTGATGGTTTGTTAGTTGATTGAAAACACAGCTTGATAAGCTATAGTCATTAGTATGTATAGTATAAATATATATAATTTCAGGGGAGTGGTGGCGCAGAGCTTAGAGAAGGTCGGTCTGTGATCGGAAGATCGCCGGTTCAAGCCCTGGAACCGACTACATCAAAAATGTGGGTGGGGTAGGTGAAGCACCCACACATGCCCCCACCCTCATTCGCCCCACTCTGGGCCCTTGAGCAAGGCCCTTAACCCCCACCATCTGCTCCTCCGGGTGTCCTAGATAGCAGCTCTCTGCTCCACACAGAGGGCTGTGGTAGCTCGGTGTCTGTGGTTGCGTCAGGAAGGGCATCTGGTGTAAAAATTACTGCCAAGTCTTCATGCGACTTAGTTTGCTGTGGTGACCCCTGAAGAAGGGAGCAGCCAAAAGAAGA
>NW_023622032.1:0-5039 GCF_014905685.2 Nematolebias whitei
TATATTTGTCATACAACAAGTGACACGTACCCACGTGACTCACTACAAACTGGTGGCCCGTTAACGTGTTCATGAATGACTGTTAATACGTGTAAAGATTGATTTAAATGTTGGCATGTTGAAAAAGCAACAGTTTATCAGCTGTGCTGAAACCGTGCGTCTTTACGCAGCGCAATTGGAGCTGCGCGCTTGGAGCTCGGCTCTGCAACTTTACGCTGTGTTACGCTGGCAATGTTTTAAGAGCTGAATTGTGTCATTAAGTCTTGTGTAAGCTGAAATTGTACGTCTGTTACGTGTAACTAAGCTGGCTTTGAGCTGTGGAAACGCTTTATTCTGTTTAAACTGTGTTCCAGACGCTGTTCTGGTCCGATTCGGTTCTGTGGTTCCGACTCGGTTCTGGAACAGTTCGAACGAGTTGTTAAATAGCTAGAAAGACGTTTTGTCACGGAGCGCCGTTCTCTGTGCAGCTCAGGGGGTTTATTCGTTACAAATCTTAACAGAAAAAGTGCATTTTGATGGTTTAAAAGACGAAAAAGTGACGAACTATTTTACGCTAATCTAACTTGCTAGCTGGAGAAAACGCTTCCTGATTGGTTGAATTCGCTGTTGTGGAGCGCTCTGATTGGTTGAGAAGGCTGACTGGCGTGGCTACGTCACTTCCTCTCACCCTGCGCTGCTTTGCCATTGGTGATTTCAGTCACGTGACCCGGAAATGAAATTCGTTTTCATAGGGAAATAAAATCTGCTTTTTAAAGCTGAAAAGTAACTTTAAAGTGGTTTTGACACGCTGGTCAAGTGCTTCGAAGCTATTTGCTGAAATTTTGCTACGTCAGAGTTTAAAATTCGTCAAAAAACGATGTTTTTAAACAACGCTAGCGATGCTAATTTTAAGCTAAACAGCTAACGACCGGAGCTTAAACTACGCTTAAAATCACTAAATGAAGCTGCTATATGTCCCAAAAACTCATGTTTGAAGCTATAAAGTCTGATTGCAAAACTTTTGCCACTTTTGTGTAAAAAATCCGTTCAGAAATGTTGATTTTAACCGAGTTTAGCCGAAGCTAACTTCAAGCTAAGCGGCTAACAACAGGATGTCAACCGAACGCCACAGGAAGTTATAGCACCCCTAGTGGACAACACAAAAGTGACGGAGTTATAATTGTTGAGGTAATACTGACATCTCCTGGCGAGACGTGAGATCACAGGTTTTCACTTCGTTTTTAGGTAAAAAGTGAAATTAAACGTTTTATTTTTCTGTAAGGCAACTTTTGAGTTAACAAACTTCCTCAAAGCTGAATAAAACACTGTTATCTTACATTTTTAAAAGTTATGAAGGTATTTATGCAAAGAAGCATTTACCAAAAAATTTTATTCACTGATAAATCCTTGTAAAACAGGTTCATAATAAAATTAGAAACTTTTAAAAAACAGATACAGTTACAAATATTCACAGAGTTGAATAGTTTACCCATTTTGCTTGAAGGATAATACACGTTTAATTGCAAAATCACTAAATAAGAGTAAATTTATCAGGAAAGAGAGATTTTCTGTTTAAATTGCCACCTAAATAAAATATCTCTCTATTTAATTTTAAATAGAAGCTTTACAGGAGCAAATACAGTTTTTCTGAAGAAAGACTGATTATTCCTCATCATCAAATTCTTTTCTCTTTTCACCCACCTGGGTTGATGAGTAACTGTTTAAAATAGCAAATTTCTGGAACAGAACGGTTTAAAAAAGAAAAACGTTTTAAACTAATATTGCTGTGAGACTAAAGAAAATTTGCAGGTTTATAAAAAATTCAGTGTTTTAGAGTAAAATACACTAAAAACAGCTTGGTACTCTAGTATCTGTGGAAAATAAGCACAAAAAGTAACACTGCCAAAAGAGCGTTTACTTAAATATTCATGAATTGGGGTAAAACCTGAGAAAGGTACCCACAGTTGAATAAGTGACTTATAACAGTACTTCTGTGTAAACCCAAAGCTAAAATAAGTGTGAAAACTCATTGACTTGAATACAAATATTTACCTGTAAAATATCTAAAGCTTGCAACTGTTCAAACAGATAAATTGCTACACAGTGAAAACATGACAGGTGTGTTAGAAAAAGATTTTGACCCAAAAGGAATGGCGGACTGCTTGGAGAATGCGTTCGCGCTTCTCGGGGCGTCCTTACATCCATATATAATTCAGACAGAGCGCATGAACCCAAAAGAGTTAGTGGACAATCTGAAGGAGGTTGCAGAAAGTGTGACCTCTGCAGAAATCACAAAGTCAAGTTATGAAAAGCTGGCAAAAATCGCAATCTTGCTGAAAGAGTCATTCTATAAGGCCGTTGAGAAAACTGATTACCTAAAACAAAGGTTAGACAGTGAAATAGTGTTTGCTAAGGAAATTGAAGAATACGTCCTTCAATTTAAACGTGAACACGAGGCCCGCATAAGACAATATCATGAACAGATGTCTCAAGAACAGCAAAATACAAGTGCAGAAATTGATTTGCTGAACAACAAACTACAAGTACTTGAAGCATCACTATCGGAAGCAAGGGACCTCTCAAAGACTGAGCTGTTAAAACAGGCTCAATCATATGAGGAGAAGTGTGCCGAGCTGATAAGTGAATCTGAGTTGCCGAAACAAAAGATTCAAACTGATAAGGACCTCTCAAAGAGAGAGCTGTCAGAACAGGCTCGATCATATGAGGAGAAGATTAGGGATAAAGACCGTGCGTACCAATCCGTGCGTTCAGATAACGATGTGCTACAAGCACAGTTACAGATCGCATTGAAGGAGCTGGACGCTTGCAAGGCAGACAAGACGGAATCACTCCGACGATGGCTGATTTTAATAAAAAAATATCAGACATCACAGGAGGACCTGAAAGCTTGTGAGGAGAATTTAGCTACAGCTACAAACCAGATTTCTGATATGGGGCGGCCTGGTCTAAGACTCAAAGACGAACAGTATCAGGGTCCGAGACAGCCACGAACTCTCCAGTCAGATGCTGTTGCACCTCTTCCTCCTGACAACACGCCGTTACCCCCACCCCCACCATGGGCGGTAGGGACAGAACTGCACCAATATGTACCTCTTCCTCCTGACACCATGCCCCTACCCCCACCACCATCACGGATGGTAGGGACAGACCTGCACCGATATGTACCTCTTCCTCCTTACCAGCCACCCCCACCCCCACCATGGGCGGTAGGGGCAGGCCTTGACCAATCTGCACCAATCACGCATGTGAGACCGTTGATACAGTCTCCTTCAATGGATGATTTGCAGAAAGTCTCAAAATATGTACAACGTTTCGTTCCCGGCCCTATGGGGTCGGCAGGAACAAAAGCGTACCTCAGAGATCTGGATTTCAGATTGAGAGCTTATCCTAATGCTACGGCAGAAGATAAAATCAGTCTGATACGACTCACTTCGGACAGAGAGGTGTTCACCTTCATCGAGCGTCTACCAGATGCAACGAGAAAGGATTACAAACTTCTGTGTGAAGCTCTGATCAAAGAGTATGACTCTTGCACGGGACCTGCTGGTTTCCCAGCCGCTGACAAGGTCACGCAGGGCAAGAATGAACATCCAAAAGTTTATTACAAAAGAATCTTCCAAGCTTATTTTGGTAACAGAAATGAGACCGGAATGGAAGAAGATGATGGTTTTAAGTTTGTTTTCACCAAAAATCTCCACTCTGATTTTAAAAAATCAGTACAAATGATGGCAAATTTCAGAGAAAAATCCATCAGTGAGATTAAACAGTGTGCTGTGAATGTGTTTGAAGCATGTTCTCATGATAAGACGCCCATTGAAGTGTTTCCTAGTGTAAAGGTTAAACCCCACTCTCTTGAACTAGAAGGACGACGTGCTTCGCCACCTCCTCCTAAGAAAGAGAGAAAACAGTCTGTTCAAAATAACAAACCACGTAATGAAGGTGCACGTTGGGACAAAAATGCTCCTCTTTCAGAGGATGAACGTGATTATCGTAAATGGGGTGAGCGTAGGACGCAACGATATGGGAAACCATATCATCAGGGGCAGTACGTAAAGGAACCCCCGAAAGACGTACCTGACCGTCCCCCACCTCGGACGAAACGAACCGAGGCGAAAAAATCACAAAAGTTCCAGAAACAAGGCCCTACACCTCTAAACTCGGAAGAGACAGAGAAAATACGCAGGTTGTTAGAAACTTTGAAACACACTGACACGGGAACCCAACCAGGAGCACTTTGCAGTGATGTAATTCCCATTACATCTAATGGCGCGAATGACAACATAACAGATGTCGGTGAAACACACCAAGACATAACTGTTGTTCACTCAAACAACCCCTCATCAGAAGAAGGGGGGGTAAACACACACACAAACGATGACGAGTCATCGCAAGCTGAACACTCAGAAACAGCTTCTGCTGTGCTGACGGTTCAGACAAATCAAGATTACACAGATAAATCTGAACGCGTGAAAAAGCGTCAGAAAAAAACCAAAAGGTTTCTGTGTAACTTTATCAGAAAGGGGGCCGCCAAAAAGGCGTACCTGTCAGTAACACTCGAAGGTGTCCTCACACACGAAGCACTCTTGGACGGTGGGGCAGACATAACAATTATGTCAGCTAAACTGTTCGAGGAGCTAAGGACGGCCGCTGCCAGTGTTAACAGGATAATACCTCTCTCTGAATGTGCTATAGAAATGCAGGGTCTCTCAGAAATGAAAACAACCCTGACAGCTATAGCAATGGTTCACATGCAGATTGGCAATATGACACTGTACCACCCGGTACACGTGACCCATGTTGACTCATTCCCATTTTTGGTTGGCCAGGATTTTATAAATCGCTTTAACGCGATTATAGATTATGGTGATCAAACAATGTGGACAAAAGTGAGCAAACCACTGCCAATAGATACGCCTCCGGAGTGTGACACAGACTGCCCAACAGCAGGTACCGCGGAAGGCACAAAGGACTCCTCAGCCGAGGACACGAGCCCGGTGAGTACTCCTCTGACACCATGTGAAACCAAAGAAACCCAAGTG
>NW_023622033.1:0-5039 GCF_014905685.2 Nematolebias whitei
AACAACAACAACAACCACTGAGAGGGTTAAAAGATTTATTGTGAAATAAAGTAAAACTCTGGAGTAGGTCCGGTTCTGGGCTGGTTCCGATCTTCTGATTGGTAGTTCGTGATTGGGTAGTGTTGTAGTGGCGGGCTGCCAGTAGAAGTAGAACTGATGTTAAGGTCCACTGGAACGGAGTCCAACAGGCTTGTAACTAAAAGATAAAGGTTAGTAGATGCAGGGGGAAAGAGACTAATTGGGGAAATGAATCTGTGGGAATCAGATTCAGGGATAAGGATAAGTCCGTGATACAGAATGAGCTTGACCTTTAATCCGTGATCCAAAAAAAACAGTCAGAAGGGAAAGGCAGAGTTCATACCGTGAAGTCAGTTGTTCAGCAGAAGTATCCAGTACGTGATCCAAAAAGAGAGTCAAAAAACAAGAGCATGAGTCGGTACCTGATCAGATGAGCAAAAGCAGACGAGGGCTGAGGCAAAAGCGTGGTCGTGGTCAAGGCAAGGGTCATGAACGTGATGAGTCAATGAATGGAATGCTGGAAAGTCTACTGCTGATGAGACAGGATAGAGAATCTGGCCCAGACTGAGAGGAATGAGTGAACTTAAGTACTGACTGGACCAGGTGGTGGAGCTGTAGGATAATGAGCGGTGACAGGTGACATGAGTTGAGTGATTACTGAGTGTGCAGCATGACAGAGGAGCTGACAGAGAGCAGAGCTATGACAGAACCCCCCCCTCAAGGTCCGGCTCCTGAAGGACCACCAGGCTGGAGAGGGTTCAGTCGATGAAAGTCTCTAATGAGGGTTTTGTCCAGAATATTGCGTGAGGGCACCCAGGAACGTTCCTCCAGGCCGTACCCCTGCCAGTCTACCAGATACTGGAGTCCTCTCCCCCACCTTCTGGATCGAAGAAGGCGTCGGACCGTGTAGGCTGGGCTCCCCTGAATGAGTCGGGCGGGTGGTGGGAGGTCGGTGGTGGGTCGAAAACGTGGCAGGACAAATGGCTTGAGTCTTGAGACATGAAACGTTGGATGAATGCGCATGGACCTGGGTAACTGTAAGCGAACAGAGACAGGATTGATTATTTTGGTCATCAGAAAAGGACCAATGAAACGTGGTGCTAGTTTCTTAGATTCCACACGGAGAGGAAGGTCCTTGGTGGAGAGCCACGCTTTCTGGCCCACCTTGTACAATGGTTGAGGCGTTCTCCTGCGGTTAGCCCCCCGAACGTACCTTTTGGTGGCCAAAATTAGGGCTCTCCTGGCTTTTCTCCAGACTCGCTGGCAACGTAAAATTGCGAGTCGTGCAGAGGGAACCCGAGCTTCTCTCCCCTGGACTGAAAAAACAGGGGGTTGGAATCCAAAGACAACATGAAAGGGTGAAATACCTGATGTAGAGGATGGAAGAGAGTTGATTGCTTGTTCAATCCAAGGGAGGTTGGACGTCCATTTCCTCGGGTCCCCCTCGCAGAGGAGCCGAAGCTTGGTCTCCACCTCCTGGTTGGTACGCTCAGATTGTCCATCCGTTTGGGGATGAAAACCTGACGAGAGGCTGACCGAGATCCCTAGCAGGTTGCAAAACTCCCTCCAGAACTTGGAAATGAATTGGGGACCTCGGTCAGATACAATGTTCTGGGGGAGCCCATGGAGCCTGAAAACCTCCTTGGCCATGATAACGCTGAGCTCCTTGGAAGAAGGTAACTTGGGGAGAGGAACCAGGTGGACCATTTTAGAAAAACGGTCCACAATGGTCAATAACACTGAATTACCTTCAGAAGGGGGTAATCCAGTCACAAAGTCCATAGCAATATGTGACCATGGGCGTGAAGGAATTGGCAGTGGTCGTAGCAGCCCGGCAGGTGGGCGATTGGAAGACTTGGCACGATTGCATTCGGGACATGACTTGACAAAGTGCTTGGTGTCCTCCGTAAGCGTAGCCCACCAGAATCGGGCGCAAATGAGTTGGAGGGTCTTGGTGATTCCTGGGTGACAGAACAACTTTGATGAATGGCATAATTCAAGAACCTCTTTTACCTTTTGATTGGGGACAAACAGGCGCCCCCTAGGACAGGTGGGTGGACGTGGCTCGGAGAGTTGGACTTGTTGGAGATCGTGTTCTAATTGAGTCAAAGAAAGACGTACGGTCTCAGGCAGGATGAACTCGACCTCTTCTGAGGGCCCTTCCTTGACCTCAAAGACCCGGGACAGGGCATCCGGCTTGGCATTCTTGGGCCCGGGTCTGTAAGAGAGGGTGAAACTGAACCGAGAGAAAAACATAGCCCACCTGGCCTGACGGGGATTGAGTCTCTTTGCTGTGCGAAGGTACTCCAGGTTTTTATGGTCGGTCCATACCAAAAAGGACTTCTTCGCACCTTCCAGCCAGTGCCTCCATTCCTCCAGGGCCATCTTGACTGCCAAAAGCTCACGGTCTCCCACGTCGTAGTTTCTCTCAGCGGGGGAGAGTGCCCTGGAGAAGTAAGCACAGGGGTGGATCTTACCATCTGTGCTGCGCTGACTGAGGATGGCGCCCACCCCGGTGCTGGATGTATCGACCTCCACAATGAATTGTTTCTCGGGGTCTGGAGAGTGCAAGATTGGAGCAGAGGAAAACAATGTTTTGAGCTTCTGGAATGATTGGTTGGCAACGGAGTCCCAGATGAACTTGGTCTTAGATGAGGTGAGAAAATGAAGAGGAGCTGCAACTGAACTGTAGTTCTTAATGAACCTCCTATAAAAATTTGCAAAACCGAGAAACCTTTGCAGCTGTTTACGATCCTTGGGCTTGGGCCAATCCACCACCGCTGATACCTTCCCGGGTTCCATGGATACTTGACCTGGAGAAATGTTGAACCCAAGGAATGAGGTGGACACTTGGTGGAAAGCACACTTCTCTGCCTTGACAAACAAGTTGTTCTGTAAAAGGCGGGTTAAGACAGCTCTGACATGGCGACGGTGAGAAATGCTATCTTGTGAAAAGATTAGTATGTCATCAAGGTAAACAAAAGCGTAAATGTTAATCATGTCACGAAGGACATCATTAACCAGGGCTTGGAAAACGGCAGGAGCGTTGGTGAGGCCAAATGGCATAACAAGATATTCATAATGGCCATCTGCGGTATTAAAAGCCGTCTTCCATTCATCTCCCCGCCGTATCCTGACCAAATGGTAAGCGTTGCGAAGATCCAGTTTGGTGAATATCTTAGCATTTTGGACTATATCAAAAGCAGAGTTCATGAGGGGCAGAGGATACTTGTTCTTTATGGTTATTTTGTTAAGTTCTCTATAGTCAATGCATGGACGAAGTGACCCATCTTTCTTCCCTACAAAGAAAAAACCTGCACCAGCGGGGGATGCTGAAGGTCTAATGATACCAGCTTGGAGGGACTCTGTTATATATTTCCTCATGGACTCTTGCTCGGGACCAGACAAAGAATATAATCTACCCCGAGGGGGGGTAGAACCTGGGATCAGGTCAATACCACAATCGTATGGACGATGTGGCGGAAGGGACGTAGCTTTTGATTTATTAAAGACCTCTTTCAAATCATGGTACTCTTTAGGTACCTGACTTAGATTAGGATAGGTCTCCTCATTGGCTGTGACAAGGGCTGGTGAACTGGGTTGGCTCTGAATACATGTAGAATAACACTCATTAGCCCATCCTACAATCTCTTGGTTCCTCCAATCGATTTGGGGGTTGTGTTTGCGTAACCAAGTGGAACCTAAAACCACTGGGAGTTGGGGTGAATCAATAACAATGAATCTGATCAGTTCCGAATGGTTGTTGGCCGACACCATGGTGACTGGAACAGTTTCAAGACTAGATTGACTTAAAGGATGACCATCTAAAGCGAGGACCTTATGGTTGTTAGGTGATGGAACAATGGTCAGATCTATGGATTTGGCAAAGGTTTTATCAATGAATTCCGTGTCGGCTCCTGAATCAATAAAAGCTGAGACGATGACGGGTTGACCACCCTTTATTATGAACTTGACCTTGGACTTGGACATGATAGGTGGAGAGGACTTGATCTTATGACTAAGACTCAACAGGAGCCTCTCTTCTCCTGCTGAGTCTGGTCTTTTACTGGACAATGATGACAATCATGACCGCCTTGACCACAATAAAAACAGAGATGGTACCTCCTCCGACGTTCTCGTTCCTGGGTGGTCAGACGACTTCTTCCTAGTTGCATGGGTTCCGTAGCATACAGAGGATCCTGAGGGCTCTTGGTTTGTTCCGTTTTAGGTTCATGATCCACAAGGTGATGTCTGGTTCTGGACATGGCTGTGGCCTTGCCTCGACTCTGTTCACGGTCACGCTCACGCTCACGCAGGCGAAGGTCAACACGGGTGGCCACCTCCTCCAGCTGGCGTAGGGATGAGGGATAGTCCATTGTTGCCAGCACATCCTTAACATCTTCATTAAGCCCCCTGAAGAAGGCGTCAGTGAGTGCGTGTTCATCCCAATGACTGTCTGCTGAAACAGAGTGAAAGTGAATGATGTATTTGGTTACAGAATCCTTGCCTTGTTTAATATCAAAAATTCTTCGGGCTGCCTCTCTCTCAGGGAGGATGGGGTCAAAAACCCTACACAACTCTTTGGAAAATTCAGAAAAATTACGACATACCACGCCACCTTTTAACCATTCAGAAGTGCCCCACGTCTTGGCTCTTCCAGCGAGAAGTGAGACAGCATAAGCTACTTTAGCATGCTCAGTGGGAAAACATGAAGGTTGCAATTGAAATTGAATGTCACACTGAGTCAAAAATGGTCGACATTGCTCAGGCTCACCTCTGAAATGTTCAGGGGGGGCTAACCGTGGTTCTCTTGGTGCAGGAGTCAACAGGGTTTGGTTGATGACTTGGTTTGACTGTTGGGACAAAGCTTGAAGAGAAACAACCATTTCCTGAAGCCCTTTCTCAAGTTTACTAACAGCCCCTTCTACCTTAGAGCACCACTCTCGGGTTGGTGTTGGATCCATAATGGCCAGATTCTACTGTCATGAACCAGAGGCCGGATCGCAAACAACAACAACAAC
>NW_023622034.1:0-5038 GCF_014905685.2 Nematolebias whitei
AAAGGTGTTTTAAACCCTTCCCAAACTTTTACAATATTCTAAACAATGTTTCTAAATGTAAACGCTCTCAAAGAGCACAGACTGTCATGATTTCAGTTCCCTGCCTCCTCTGCTCTTTGCCACCTGCAAGCGCTCTTGGCCACGCCCACTTCTCCGCTCTGAATGGTGAACAGCTGATCAGCTGCAGCAGGAAGTTTATACTGAAGCAGTAAGGGCTGCACAAAGCTGCAGGAGGTGCTACATAATTAAAAATAATTTATATTAAATAAAAATCCGTGCCGATCATGCGGCTCATCCATCACTCAGCCAGTTGTGTGTCAAGTCCAATCTTATTTTGAAAAACTGTGATAGAATGAGTGTGATAAACAAACCACGATGTAGCAAGGGACTACTGTACATGCATGAGACCAGCTGCTAGCACTGTCCCTGCAGATGCAGAACCACAGCAAAAGTTAAAGCAAGGATAAACAGATTTAAGCCTTCAACCCCGAGCATGATCGTGGGGAATGTAAGGTCACTGGAAAATTAAACGGACGAGTTATGATAGTGAGTTGGAGGGAGCACGGTGAGAGCAGCATTCTGTGCTTCATGGAGACGTGGTTGAAGGTGGAGGTCCCGGAGCACAGTGCCTCCATACCTGGCTGCAGGACGGGTTGTGCCAACAAAGACACTGCAGTGAGCGGAGCGAAGAGAGGCGGAGCCAAGAGAGGTGGAGCGAAGAGAGGCGGAGCGAAGAGAGGCGGAGCGAAGAGAGGCGGAGGGACTGCTGCGATGGTGAATGAACGGTGCTACAATCCTAGTCACCCTACTGTGAAGGAATGTCTGTGCTCTCTGGACATTGAACTCTTAGTAATTATCCATAAAAATGGGAGGAAGTCCTTCAAAATCAAAAAGAAATATGTAAGGACTATCTCCTGGGCTTCAATCTAGGCTTTTTGTTTGGCACATTGTTCTAGCTAGCAGTGTGTATTCTAATGCATTGCAGTTTTAGCTGAAGGTACCACTGAAACCAGATCTATACAAAGTACTTGAACAGTTTCAATGCATATCCAACAAAGGACTTGTGTTTAGCTCTGCCTCTTAAAGACTGGAATTTTACTACTTTAAATAATTACCAAGTCTTTGTGCGAGATAGTTTGCTGTGGCGACCCCTGAGGAAGGGAGCAGCCGAAAGAAGAAGAAGAAGAAATAAACCAGCTAAAGTTCTTGATGAACTTGAAGCAGACAATACAAACAGCAGAAACATACAAACATACCCAAACAGATCCGTGCTACTGATGAGTACCGATAAGTAAACACCTGACCTCACAGGTTTCTAAAACCTAAAATCTCACTTCATTTAAAAACTTTGAACTCCACATGAGTTCAAAATGACAAAAAGCTCCTTGGATGAGAGTCAAGTCTTCTGCTACAGAAACGTATGAAATACTGTATGTGTGGTGGTGATTTGATTTGCCACATCCTGGATGGATGAGAGTCCACACACACAGTTAGAGAGGGAGGGGGTAACATAAATAACAGAAATAACCTTCAACTGTGTGAATGAGAGAAAATAGACACAGGCGATCGCAGATTTTTCGCAGCGTCCGAAGACGATGACACATGAGTGACTGAGATGTTAACACACACTCACCAGGCCTGAGGTTTCCTCTTGAGCAGGCCCTGTCTCCTCCACCGGGAGTGGGGGCTGAGGTGGTAGGTCAGCTGACGACAAACCTTCTCCATGGCCCCGAGAGAGTCTCCCTCCTGTTGAACACAACAACTGGATCAAACACAGTCTGAAGCAACGAGACCACGACAACTCATGTCGTCTGAACAGCAGGTCTGCAGCTGGGCAGGGTCAGAGGAGACAAGAACTGATGAAGGACATGTTTCTATAAAGCTTGTTTGTTTTTATTTTTTCACATCCATACGTTGAAATGCTGAGCTGATTAGATGGGCAACCATAAGGATAATCACACCCACTCAGAGGTAACATGTCAGCAGTGATCAATCAGACTGAAAATATGAATACATATTGTGAAGCATAAAATAAAAGCTGAACTCTGCAGATGAGAAATAACCAAAATTATATGTTTTGCTATAAATGTTTACTGAGATTATCACCATCTTGGTAGAAAACCCTCAGGGTACTGAAAAGGCATCGGTTCGACTCCCTGCCATGACCATATGTTGTAGTATCGTCAAGAAAAGCACCTTTTCCCTAACAGCTCTGTGGGAGCTTCAGTAGCTCCTCACTGCTCCACATGAGTGTATCTCACGTGTGCGGTGGGTCATATGCAGAGAACAAATTTCATCTTTATATGAGCATGATGATAACACAAAGTTTAGCGTTTTAAATCGTAAAAACGCCCTTGTGAATGTTCCATAATACTCATTTTAATGTTTCTTCCAAATATTGAGGCCTGATCAGATACTTTTCTGTGCAGCAGATAGACAAGCATAACCAATACAACTAGTGTTCTAGAAAATGAAAGCACATCAGCCACCACCTTGTGTCACAGTTTTAGGTCTCGATCATCTCATGTAGAGAAATAAGAGTTGCAGACATTTTGATGAAACCATTAAAATATGATCTCATGTCATATTGAAAGAAGTCAATTCAATTCAGTTTATTTCTGTAGTTCAGAGTCACAACAGAAGTCGTCTCAGAGCACTGAACAGAAACATTCACATACATACAAAAGTTAATTGGTAAAAGGTCTTTATCTAAGGAAGCAGCAGGTTGTGTTGAATCTTCACTTCATCACAGTCTCCCATCCTGAGCGAGCACAAAGGAGACAGTGGAAAGAAAAACTCCCTTTGAACAGGAAGAAACCTCCAGCAGAACCAGCTCAGGACAAGAGACCATCTGCTTTGACCGGCTGGTTTGAGAGGACAGGAAGGAGAGACAGACACAGAATGACAGGTCCATGTGTACTTTCTATAGGAGGAAATACAAAAAACATGTTAAGATAGAAATAATTACAAATACAAACAGGTAGAGCAAGTAAACACAGCAGCACACTGAGGAAATGAGGTCAATTTGTCCTCCAACAGTCTAAGCCTATAGCAGCATAACAAGCCCACCCTAACTAGGATTTATCGAAAAGGAAAGGCTTGATCCCAGTCTTAAAACTGGACAATGTGTCATCCTCATGGACAGAACCTGGAAGTTGGGTCCACAAGAGAGGAGCCTGAGAACTGAAAGATCTTCCTCCCATTCTGTTTTTGGAAACTCTAGGAACCACAAGTAAACCTGCAGTCTGAGAGTGAAGTGCTCTGTTAGGAAAAATACTCAGTGTGTGTTGGAAATGACTTCCAGCTACTACCACAACATATTTTAGCTCAATATTTGTCAGCCTGACTGAGTTAGAGACCATTTTCTTGGCAGAGGTCAATTAGCTGTGGGCAGCCATATTTATTATTTTACTCCAACATTTGATTAGCTGTTAATGTACATCCAATGATTATTTTTCAGAGATTTCAATAAAGTTTGTCCAGAGGTTCATGAGCTATTTTGCTAACAGACAGACACATAAATATACATTGTTGCTTGACTTTTGCCATTTGGCCACGGGTTATAAAATGTTGTAAAAGGATACACCTAAAAAGAACATATGTGTTTTTGTGGATCTTGTGAATATGTTCTGTCTTTCATTAGATGTCACAGTTTCCTGACACTGCCTGATGGGGGAGGATCAGCAGGCAGAAATATCAGACAGTCTGAGGTAAGAGGTCCAGAGCAGGCAGCTCTAAGTACCTCAGTTATTTTACTGAACTGAACAGCTGGCAGCTGCTCCTCCTGGATCCTTTAGCTGAAAATGGATATTAATTATGTTGCCTGTATCTGCTGAGGGTAAAAAGCCACCGGGGAAAAGTTACCAAGAGCACAATGTGAGAGGTGCTTTATGATTAAAGATACGAGGTTTCACACACTGAACATTAACGTATCACTGCATGTAGGAGATGTGCACATTTAATTATTTTTGTCTAAATAAATATTGCAATCCAATTCTGTTTTTATCACACATTTTGAGACCTGAATTTTAAAAAATGGCCATATAACATTTTATTTCTTTACATTATAATATAATTTTATTCAAGTCTGCTTTAAGTTGTTATTTCCCACCACCATGGAAGAAGATAATATTTTTGCTTGAGGTTATGTTCATTTGTCAAATTGTCTTTAAACTCTCAAAAAATAGGTAGTGGGTGTACGTCTGCAACAAATTAACTTTTGAAGAATACGATTCAAGATGGCTGAAACAGCTTAATGACCTGAGAACACAAATGCCTTAAACTCAGTCTTTCGTACAGAGATTATGCTAAACGTTTGTTGCTGTTGAATCATACACACGCACCTGAGGAATACTCATTGTGCAAGATTCATATTAAAACAGCATCGACTGTTTGAGGCAGACAGACAGACATGGTTGACTCCAACTGTGGGTTAGGATCACGTGAATTTAAGGTTTTTATTCCAAACTTACAAGGGAAGCTTGTGCAAAACATCAGTTTCAGAAACATCATGTGTTAATCGTGTTTTCTGTGAGGGACATCGAGAAACACTGAATGGATTTTTAATGAAACGTTCAGAATGTATTCCTTGGATCTACAACTGATTAACATTTTGTGTTAATCCAATTCACAATGGCCACCAATTAAATCAACATTAGCCAACACAAAAATGGCTAAAAAATCTGTCTGTTTTACAGAAACTGAGGCAAAATTTGTGTAGTCATAGCTGAACGCTGTTCACAACGCATTATCTGTAGCACGGTTTCAGGTAGATCAGACCCGAGTGCAGACTGGGATGAGTAGCTAAAAAACAACAACTTTGTGTTATAAAAAAACAAAAGGCTGACAAGGCAGCAAATAACATCCACAACTGAAGATAAGGCACAAAGAGACAAAGTTCCTTAAGGCTCTGGATGTTGTAGGGTTGTGTTGGCTTACGCAACTCTGCAATATTGCGTGGACATCGGGGGAAGATCTCTTGGATTGGCAGACCGGAGTGGTGGTCCCCCTATTCAAAAAGGGGGACCGTAGAGTGTGT
>NW_023622035.1:0-3616 GCF_014905685.2 Nematolebias whitei
CACCCATCCTGAGACTTTCTTTCTTGAAGATTCAAGTGAAAAGAACACTCTCTTTTTATTATCATTACTATTTTACAAATGTTGATAATCAAAATGTCTTAGTTCAAACCATTTTAGATGTTGCAGTGAACTAATCAATTTTATTAACTGAGTAATGATTTTTATTCTCATGTCAAAGCTGTAACAGAGTAATTATGCCTTTTCTGATTTCTGCTTTTGAATGAGCAAGTGTAAGTTGGTCCAAGGTTGGAGTCAAACGCAAAACAAGTTGTTATGTTAGAACAGTCATGTTTTTAGAATCCTCTCAGACGTAAATATAGAAGTTTTGGCACCTGTTTCTGAAACGCGCCAAAACAAAACTCTCTCTGTCTGTGAGAACATTTCTGGTCTTTCCATAACAATTCTGGCTGTCTTCTAACCTCTTACGTCACAAAACACACCCCGTCTGGTCGGTTCTGACCAATGGTAATACTCCCAAAAGTGAACCGGGAAACAGCTCTTTAAAATGTCAGTACTTCCTGGTCTACTCAGTTTTCGAGTTCTGGTAAAGTTCTGATGGAGTGCTGTTGGAGTTCTGCTGGATACACAGTCCAACCAGTTCTGTTCATGTCTCTGCTCGGATGCTGTTTCTGCACAGTTCTGTTCTGAGAGTTCAGTTCTGTGAGAGACGGGATGATCCTGACATGACAACAAGCTCTTCCGAGTTCCATGGGAATATAACACTTTCACTCGCCACTACTTCTGACGAGCTACAGCCATCCTAAGGAGACGCTGGACAGGTAGCGTTAACGGAACACCATATCTGCTGATTATCATCAGAAAGGTAATGGGTCAAGTTTCCTACCAAGCGTACCGAGGCGAGCTGGGTTTCTGATGGAGAGTGTCGGTTCTGGTGAACACTTACTTCCCCTCACACACCCTCTTACTCCCTCTTAACTTCTTTCATCTTTAAACTTTTCTCTCAAGTAGAAATTCTTCCAGATATTTTAGAAATGTCTGTGTAAAATGCTCACCCACATCCATGTGGGTAAAAGATCATAATTGTACAGTTTTCATAAATGTCTGTGGTGAAGCAACGGAAAAATCATGGCCGTATGATTTTTCCTGATTGATTGCTTATGTTGTTATTTTCATAGTTTGCCAAATTAATGTAAATGTTTGATGTTAAACTTTGATTCTGTAAATAAATGACCGCATTCATTTTGATGGGTCAAACGTAAATGACGTCTCACGTTTGCATTTCCTTAAATTCAACGCACGTTTTATTCAGTCCAGAAAAATGAGGAATCCGTGTTAAATGATGAATATATCCGAGCATCTGTTCATCTACAAAAGGTTACTTTATTCCTAACAATTCCCTTTTTGATCTATTTTTTTAAGATATCATTCCAATTAGTAATTAGCTCAAACCAATAGTTAGAACATTTGACATTAGTAGGTGAAGAACATCTTGTGAACTTTTACATCTCCATCATCTTCCCCTCTTGTTCACAGTTTTTATCACTTCTCAATAACCCTCTCTTACAAGTAGGATGCTTAATGCATGCGGTGGAAAACCATCCCAGGGCAAATTTTCCAAAAAGGTGGGAAACATCTGCATCACCTCATGCCCCTATGACTATGGCCTTAAGGGCACGTTCAGCATCCTCCTGGGTTTCATCAGTTCAATAGAAATAAAAAACAAAACAGAATGACAGTTCTTCTCAGAAAGAACCCTCTCTCTCTTTCTCTCCGAGTTCTTCTGAGTACAAATCAAACATCCACAAAAGTAAAACAGAATGGCATTATTCACCTTCATCTGGCAACATTTCAGTCTTATTCCCTCTTTATGAAGTTTTTTTTTTTTTTTTTATATATTAAAAACAATTGCATTTATTTTTTCATGGCAAATATTAGGGCCTCCTTCTGGGCAGCACGGTGGCGTAACTGGTAGAGCTGCTGCCTCTCAGCGAGCAGGTCCCTGGTTCAAACCCCGGTCCAGGGGCCTTTCTGGGTGGAGTTTGCATGTTCTCTCCGTGCATGCGTGGGTTTTCTCCGGGTACTCCGGTTTCCTCCCACAGACAAAAAACATGCATGTTAGGTTGATTGGTAACTCTAAATTGTCCCTAGGTGTGAGTGAGAGAGTGAATGGTTGTTTGTCTCTTTTGTCTCTATGTGTCCCTGTGATGGACTGGAGACCTGTCCAGGGTGTACCCCGCCCCTCGCACAGTGATTGCTGGACATGGGCACCAGCGACCCCCGTGACCCAAAATGGAATAAGCGGGTAAAGAAAATGGATGGACGGATGGGCCTCCTTCTTTCTCCTGAGTCCTCTATGATGTCAACTGATTCTGTGAGGGTGGTATTTTGTAGAGACAGCTTCCTGTTTTGCTTTTTCCGTCCAGCTCATGTTTTGGCCAGGTCCCATCCAAAACTGTCTCTCCTCTCGAGTCTGGTCCGCTTGGATGTTTCTGAGCGACCGTCCTTTCCTCTGTTGTCCTCTCTGCATCACCGTTCTCCACAGGAACAAGTTTCTCTGTTCTTCTCCTTTGCTTCTCTCTCGTACTTCTTTAATGCTTTTTTGTCCACCATGCCTGTTAGATCCATTATTTCCTCCATCATCTCTGGATCAATCTCCTCATTTGATGCTGACTCCGGGCCCCAATCCATGTCTCCTGGCTCCTCCTTATTCGGCTCGGCTTTTTTCTGATCCCACGGCTCCTCTGTTGCGATGCACTGTCTCCATGTGTCCAGTGAAACCAGGTGTCTCCTTTTCCTTCCAACTTCACGGCATGGGAGGTTCTTTCCGTCATCCTGTAGGAGCCGATCCACCTTGGCTCCTTCCACTTTCTTCTGATGACCTTCAGTAGAGCCCACTCTGTTGTTTGAGGGTTCTCTGGCTCGTCTGCCTTCCTTTTATCCACCACCTGTGATACAAAACCTGAAAACATATTCTGCTTCGTTGTCTAGGGGTTCTGTCTTCAGATCTTCTCTAATTTTCCTGTCTACTTCTATCTTCACCTGGCAACAGTGTGGTTCTCCATTCATCAAGTGATCTGCCTTCATGTGTGTCCCATCACTATATTTGCTATTATCATCCCAACAACTTAACCTCTTAACTTTATCTTATCTCTAAGTTTAATCACCATAGAATCTCCTCCCAGATAATAACCATATTCCTTATCTATCAGTCCAATTTCAGCACTCTAAGACAGGTGACTCTGTATTTTTCTATTTCTAACAAGAATCCTAAAAATCCTGTTGACCAAAATGGGTTTGACTCTATAAAATATTTCATCATTGCTTCTAGATTGTTGTGGTTTTATAGTAGAACAGTAAGCATAAATAACAGTATCCCTTCATCCCACCTTTTTACGTTTCCAAACGTGAACCTCGAAAAAGGATATGCTTGACTTTTTCAACAGGGTCCTAAAACATTCACATTCTGTTTTTCTTTCATCAACACAGTCATTTTCACAGGTGTAGAAATAAGAACATATAGAAATATGTGATTTTAAGATTCAATGTAAACAAATAATCATAAGAAGACAGGTTTGCAAGGATAGCAGGGGTTGTCAGTGATGTAAGTTAGTAAGTAAGTAAGTAAGTAAGTAAGTAAGTAAGTAAGTAAGTAAGT
>NW_023622035.1:3626-5036 GCF_014905685.2 Nematolebias whitei
AAGTAAGTAAGTAAGTAAGTAAGTAAGTAAGTAAGTAAGTAAGTAAGGTAGGTAATTAGTTAGATTTCTTTTATTCTGCTTACCTCATTCAGCCTGTAGAAAAGAACTTTATTAAGCGCATGCGCACAAATTATATTTTCTTTGGTCACATTTTCCTCAAAACAACACAATACAACATTAGACATTTATTTCTGCTGTATAATGGAAGAAGGTTAAAATCAGTTAATTTATTCAGCTCAGCCTTGCAGCTCTGGAGATCTGTCTGGATAGAACAAGAAAACATTCACAGTTCATGATTATTAACCCTGACACTCATCCATACATTTTTTCATCCGTACCTTTATCCATCCACACATCTATTCATCCATACATTTATTAGCCTAATTAATCGTCTAAGAACAAAGGTCCACCTTTGGCATAACCCCCTCAGAGGGTCTGTGTTCATGTTCTGCTAGGTCCTGGAAACTTCCTGTAGACATCTCACAGGGAGAAAGACAAATACTGCTGGAGCTCCAATTTTACCTGTTTTTAGTAAGCAGCTCTCTTCTTTTGTTTTTTGTTTATTTGTTTGTTTTTTGTGTTGAAGATGTAAAAACTCTTGATTCTCTTTTTAGTATAACTAACAATCCACTCATTAATCAATAAACTCCCCCTTTTGAAACAGGGCTGACTGTTTCACCTCTGTTTATTTTAGAAGAAATGTATAATTTTACATGCCATCCATCCATTTTCTTCCGCTTATCCGGGGTCGGGTCGCGAGGGTAGCAGTAGGGAGGCCCAGACTTCCCTCTCCCCAGCCACTTGGTCCAGCTCCTCCGGGGGAATCCCATATAGCTGAGAAACATAGTCCCTTTTCCACTGTCACAGTGCGGATCAGGTCAGTTCGGGTTGGTTCAGATCGGCTCGTGTCTCGTTGTGTTTCCATGTACATTTCTGGACCGGCTCTGTGGGCGGGGACTAGAATCCAACTCGTCTTACCACCTGGTGGCGGTAGTGCTCCCTTAAGCTACTTACTAGCTGTAAGGATGGTACCATTTACTGGCCCTGTTTGTGTCTGTGTGTCCCTTGTGTGTTCTCTTTAGTTTAATTGATGCCACCCTTGTCTCGTCACAGCTGTTTGTAATCACGTCTCGTTTTGTCCTTGTATAAAAGCTGTCTGTTCTGTCTTGTTCCTCGTCGGGTCATATTCGTTGGGTCTCTGCGTTCTCCTGCGTTCTCCTGCGTCTCCCCTGAGCTCTCCTGAGTCCTCCCTGAGTTTCCCTCTGAGCCTTCCATCTATTTGTAAGTTTTGCTGCCACGTCAGCTGTTATTTTGTTCTTTATTTACTATTAAAATACTTATTTTTGTAATCTGCCGAGTTTGAGTCCTGTCTGCACAATTGGGTTCGTTCCTGTCCACAAAATCCTGACA
>NW_023622036.1:0-5035 GCF_014905685.2 Nematolebias whitei
GTGTGTGTGTGTGTGTGTGTGTGTGTGTGTGTGTGTGTAAATAAATACTAAAATAAACTATCCTGATGCATGCTCAATAATCCAGGTAGAAAATTAAAAAAAAAGTTAAATCTGGTCCTCTGGACATTCAAAAAACAAAACAATCAAAACAAAAAAAAAAGTAGAAACGTTTCTTCTTTCATCCGAAAGACTTCCTCAGTCTGAGGTGCTGTATTCAGCTCAGTCTTATAAACAGTACCTTCTCAGAGTGGATCAACCAGTTTTGCTGCTGACAACCAAAACCAGCTGCTCACATGGTCAAGGAGGACCATCAACCTCCTTGATTGAGGAGATCTAATGGATCATTAGCACACTGATGGCTGTTTACTGTTCACAGGGGGTTGAGTGATACTAGCAATCACAGCATTGTAAGAGGGGGACAGTTGAACACGGAGGCCTCCACCCCTGTTTAACGATGGACGATTTCTTTTCAAAGATGGCCTCCTTTACTCCTCTATCAAACCAACGTTCCTCTCTGTCCTAAAATAAATTACTACATACTACTTGTACTATGGGCGGCTGTGGCTGAGTGGTTAGAGCCGTCATCCTCCAATGCAAGAGTTGGGGGTTTGAACCCCACAGCAGTCACATGCCGAAGTGTCCCTGGGCAAGACACTGAACCCCTTGTTGCCTCCGATGTGTGTCCCATCGGTGTATGAATGTGATAAATCACTGATTAGTCTCTTTAGAATGATGAGCTTACAATTAGCTTTGTACAGATCTAGTAGAGTGCTGTATGAATGGGTAAATGAGGACACAGATTGTAGTGTAAAGCGCTTTGATTGTCTCAATAAGATAGAAAGGCACTATATAAGTACAGTCCATTTACCATTTACCATTTACTACTATTCCTACTTGGCGGTTCTTCACTTATTGCGGTACGGATCCCCCCCCCGCGATAAACGAGGGACTACTGTAAACAGATCTGGTGCCTCTCGATGAGGTATAAGGTGTAGTAAACGGAGAAATGAGTATCGCCCCTCACCTTTACATTATACATGCCATTTTTATCTATCTACCAACATATGTGTCAAACTCAAAGCCCGGGGGCCAAATGTGGCCCTTGTTGACATCTGGCCCCCAAGATGTTATGTGAAACGTAAAATACTTCTTTCTCTTGAATATTTTTAGTAATCTTTGATTATGATGTTGAAAGCACAACAGAGAACAGAGACCAATCAAACTCTTGTTGAGGAAAGATGTTGGGTATCTAATTTGAGTTAATGTAGATTCTGAAATTGGCCCTTAGTTTGAAAAAGGTTTGAATTTTGGCCCCCTTTGTAAGTGGGTTGGACACCCCTGGGGTGCACTTAGATTCTTTTCATCATCGCCATCATTTCATGGCAGCGGACAATCATGTAATTGCCTCTCTGTCTGTTAGTGAAATATCTCATGAATCTCTGGAAGGATTTTTTTAAGACTGAGAAAGTAGTTTTTGGATAAACATTGAAAACTGATGAAACTTTGGAGTCGACTCGATTCAAAACGTTTCATTATGAATTTTAGTATACTGGTACCTCCAATTATTGCTTTTTGAGATGTTCATCTAAAACAAATGTAAATTTTAAAGCCAACTTCAAGATGGCCACCACATTTTTCAATTCAATTCAACCTTTATTTAAGCAGCATCAATGGCTATAACCGTAATTTTTACAGATGCTGAGCTAAGCTTTGGTATGTTAGTAGCTGAGAATTATCTCTATTGCATACTAATAGTGTTAACAGACCATAAAAAAAAAAAAAAAATTTATTTTGGCATGAGAGGCGATAGGTAATATGCATTCCTTCCAGAAATGCTAGTTTCATATTTAAACGTCTTCATGTATAAACACTACGAGATGCTAGAATATTCAGCTTCATACATTTACTTTGCCTCATCGACTGCATTAAATGGTGCTCAAATAAAAATACATATTTAGTTGTTTTGCATGTTTTAATGATATTGGGCATTTTCAGATCATCTCTGCAGAGAGTTACAATATTTGGGTCAAAGTATTAACCAATGATAAGTCAGTATTGGTTATGGGAATATTTTTAAGGCAACATTCAGAAGTACATAAAAAAAACAACACTTTTATTTAACTAAAATTGCAATTATGTAATAATTATCATAAAGTCCCAAACTATAGAAGTTAAGGATTTAAAGTTAAAATAAAGCACCAATATGTTTGTTTTTATTTAATTGCTAAACTATTGCATTAGGTTAACAGAAAGGTCAGAATGGTCCACCCGCTTGCCTGAACACAAATGGCAACATTTAAAATGTTCATCCAAATCTGAAACCTCCCCTCTCAGCTGAATTGAACCAACTTACCCAGATGAGCAGCTGTGTGATGACAACATTGGCCATGGCACACGAGAGGTGGAGCGCTGTGCGTCCATCTCCGTCCCCATAAGTCTCATTGACCTCCTCCTTGCAGCCGTGGGCAAGCAGCAACACCACCAACCTCAGGTCGTCTTCCACCACTGCCCGAAGCAGCTGCTGACCCAGAGGAACGTCCGACTGGGGAAGCCCTAGCAGGAAAAGCTTCTGCTCGTACTTGGCTCGGATCCAGCGCTCCTTCTCCTCCCTGCAGAGATGTGACAGCATGGCTGCAGGTCAGGCAGAACGAAACACCGTGAACATGCAGTGAGCAACTTTACACCTTGGTTAGAGAACTTTCTAAAGAATTTAGAGGCTATAAATTAAAGGCACAGTCATATACACAAGATAAACTGTCAACACACAAGGGAAACATTACGGTAATTGACCTGTGACACTCACTGAAGTATAGTGACATTTTTAAATGATTAGAGCACAGGAAAGTGATTTCATTATCACCGCCTATCAGAAAGAGAAATAATACAGTAAGATAGACTGGGGAGATCAGAGAATACCAAAGGCAGTGACGCTCTGGGCAACATTCCAGCTTCTTGTGATTACGGTTGTCGGCATGACGGTCAGAGCTTGGCCAGCTTTCTAAAGGTTACACATCTTGAACAGGATGTCTGCTGTGGACAATACAGGAAGGCGGGGGACGTATTTTTATCAGCACTGTCGGCTGTCAGTCTGAACTGGTGGATCCCTTCCACAAAAGAGGCACTGTGTCTCAGAGCCTCGGTCTCCCTTGGGGTGGCTGGGCCCAGAGTCAGATCGATGGGGCTGAATGGCAGCCAGAAAGTGACGGTTGGATGTGGGGCTCCTTCACTCTAGCCTGCAGCAGAGAATGGAGACAGAGGGAAAGATCCCTCCTCTATCGCAAAGCAGAATTCTATCTACTGCTTTCCATCTTGACCCCCCTCATATCATTCTTTGCCCACATACAAACTGTCCAAATCTGGAGGAAAAAAAAAAAAAATCAATATCAATATGAGAATAACTGAGCATGCCCAGTGTGGTGCTAACCCGGTGATCCTGTCAGTCAGCGTGATAAGGGGAGCAGAAAGAGTCTGTTGTTTGGATCTGTGGGTGAGTGACAGAAAGGAGAAGGTTCGTACGAATCAGTTAAAGTGGCGACGCTGGCTGGAGTGACAAGGCTCTCGTGGGACTCTTTATCACCGGGCCAAGGCTTAGCAGCATGTACAACCTGATAGTCCAACTCCATTCAATTGCATTTCATCATAATAAAGGTGAAAACAAACTCAAAGAGTCTGTTTTATTAACAAGAATCAGCCTTTTTAGATGAGCAACCAAACATGACATCTGACTCCTAAAAGTGACAGGCGACTGAAATTTGTAATGTTTTTGTATAATTTATATATTACCAAAAAAAAAAAAAAAGGTTAAGAACATTTTAGTTCATTGACTAAATGAACATTTTGTCCTTGGTGCCTGATGGTGATTCACAGCTCATCTTTACGACATCTATAATCAAACATCACTCACAAAAAATGGGTTTTGTTTCTTAAAACAGCTGATAAAATGTTTATCTCACATATTTGTCACATATTTAAGGTGACTTGTCTGCATTTTTTTTTGTATTTGCATTTGTACATTTAGAGAACAGTAAATGGGGGGAATCTATTTAAAATAAAGTTTGATGCCTATGGTAATTATAATAAAGAATGTAAGTAGATATTTATTACCAGTTCTAGAAATTTGAGGACTAAAAAAGCTTTTTGTTAATTAAATCCCACTGAATGCTTTACAGTCATGCACCCAACAAAATCCCAAAGTGAATGTTTAGGGTTATAAGACAACATACATGTGTCAACCAACACTGGAATTAAAACAATCTGATTTTTTTTTTTTTTGTATTTTGTGAGAAAATAAATACAACTACCAGTAAGTAGCAGGATTATTATTTCCCATCACCATGAAATGTAGGGAATTATGTCTCTGTGTAAGTGTGTTTGTTAGCAAAATTATTCATGAACCACTGGACACAGTTTATTGAAACTCCCAAAAATGAGTCGCTAGATGCACATCTGCAACTGATTTTCTTTACTAGTCTGCCTAATTAAAGATGGCCACAGGAGTTATCCTGCCTTAGCAAACACTAAATTGGATATAACTTAGTTAATTTTATGGCTATGATAAGCAAAAGTTTAGCATGGCAGTAGCTGAGAGTCATCCGTAATACACAACCTGAGCACTAACATTTTGCTCAAGATATTTTTTTAAAACATTGGCTTGCAAAGAGGTGAAAGACAAGTATTCCTTTAAGGAATGACAATTTTAAAACGTCCTTGAATGTTTAAAATTTTCCAGCAATTTTCCACTGATAGGCGATATTTAATGAAAAAAAAAAGTAGACACATTAAAAAGTGTTGAAAAAGGAGTGGACATGAATTTTTAAGATCTATTTTAAAAGTAGAGACCAAAAAAAGATATTCTACCTATCTCTATCTATATAACTATATCTCTATCTATATAACTATATCTCTATCTATATAACTATCTATCTATCTATCTATCTATCTATCTATCTATCTATCTATCTATCTATCTATCTATCTATCTATCTATCTATCTATCTATCTATCTATCTATCTATCTATCTATCTATCTATCTAT
>NW_023622037.1:0-5035 GCF_014905685.2 Nematolebias whitei
TACACATTTGATGAACTGTACCTGTTTAATATTTATTAAAATGTATTACTGTTATTTACAGTCTTGGGTAAAGTTTTGATTTTTGAAATGTGTAACTTTTGTACGTTTGAATGTCTCAAAGGTTAAAGACAAACGTATGCCATGTTAAGGGCTGTTGTCAGGGCTGTACGTGTTTTGTCAAGCGGGTACTCTCTGTCCTGAGCTGCTGCACTTCCCTTTGCAGGTTCTCCTTCCTCTCTGTGAAAGAGAGGAGCGATGGTCTCTGCATTTGATGAGGAAAACATGATGTAGGAGCCACTTATATTTTTCTGTGTTTATCTCCACCAGGTGTATTTCATTTTATGTACTGAGTATGTCAGAAGAGGAAGGTGGTTTCTTAAGGGCAGGTGTGATTCTGTTCAGGTGTTGCTAATGAGAAGGGGCAAACAGTTTTCTACTGTGCTTAGTTCAGGGTTAAGGCAGATTTATTTGTTTTCTAAATAGAAATGTAAATGGATATTGTGAGGGAAATAAATGACTTTGATTTATAAGTCAAAATGAAGATCTGCATAGTGAATCTTGATTCAGCGCACGTAAAACTAAAGCCTACCAGGAACAACGGCAACCAGTAGCCTAAAATATAGGATTTTAGCTGCTACACATGAAAAATCATGAGAAGGAAAATCATGAAGCTCGAAACAACTACTGTCTGCAAATCAGTTCTTATTGTTGTAAAGAGCCGTTCAAATGATCTGGATCATTTGTGAACATCACATCTCAATGTTTTTACCACAAAATTCAGTTCTGTTGGTCCAATTTTCATGATTGTCAGTAAAATGTTTGAAAAACTAATCTGCGTTAAGTCGGTATTAATTAAAAAATATTTAAGGTGTTTGTCTTTTATTTATATAGTATCGTTTCTGAAGAGCATTTTACTGTTAAATGTTTCATTGACCTGATCATGATAAGAAATGTTTTAGTCTAATTATTAAAATGAATATAGCCTATCTACAATTTTTAGAAATGTCAAAGTACCACAAATGTCAGAAATCAACATTGCATACTAGCTTATACCTACACAACATAAAGGAGCACAGCTAAATGTAATTTTATCTTTTTTTTTTAAATGTTATGTATGAAAAGCAAGTTAACATTTATTTGATTATTTTTAAACATCTGATCTTTGATCAGCAAACAGCACACTTTTGTTGAATCACATACTTGTGAAGTTATGGCAAATATTAGTTTTAATCTAATATTTGGTAAAAACCTGATGTCTCTTCCGGATCCATCAATAAACTGCCTTTTTCACCTTCATCATCAGTGTGTTTACTGCCCTGAACATCTCCCCTCTTAACATGTCAACAAAAGACACCACTGCAAGAATTTGACTTGTATTCTGTCTGTCAGCGTCTCTGCTAACAGGAATACCATGAACAAATCAGATACAAAACATTTTTATATGTTTTTAGAGACTAAATGTGAAGAAAACTCGCTGCTTCCTCCACAAATCCACTCAGTATTCGAGAGGTTTGGAGCCTCCTTGAACACAGAGAAAGAGTCCTGGAAGACAAACTCATGCTCAATCTGGACATGAGAGAGTTTTCTTTCTGTTCCAGATGAATTTTGTTTGATTCAGTCTGATTTAGTGAGGGATTTTTATCTAAAACGTGTCGCAGAAAACACAAGTGAAGCCCTGATCGAGACGGGAGCTGAGCGGCAGTGTGAGTTGCCTCTTTACGGTTCTCACATGTGTTATAAGTCCCGCCTCCCGCTCCGAGGTCCAGACGTTCAGAGGAACAGCGAGAGGACAAACAGCGACATGGCAGAAGAAGCTCCAGCTGCTGCGCCGGCCAAAGCCCCGGCCAAAGCTCCGAGGAAGAAGCCCGCTCCGAAAGCAAAGAAGGAAGGACCCAACCTCCAGAAGCTCATCGTGTCTGCTGTGGCAGACTGCAAGGAGCGGAAAGGAGTGTCTCTGGCTGCGCTCAAGAAGGTGCTGGCCGGGAAAGGAGTGGATGTGAGCAAGGCTAACAAACGCATCAACACCGCCGTCACCAAGCTGGTCACCCAGGGAACCCTGAGCCAGACCAAAGGCACCGGCGCCTCCGGATCCTTCAAGCTCGCTAAGAAGGAGCCTGCAGCCGCCAAACCAGCTAAGAAGGTGGTGAAGAAGGCTCCTGCCAAAGCCAAGAAGCCCGCTGCCAAGAAGACCCCGGCAGCCAAGAAACCTGCTGCTAAGAAGCCAAAGGCAGTGAAGAAGTCCCCCAAGAAGACACCGGTCAAGAAGGCAGTAAAGAAGGTGACCAAGAGCCCCAAGAAGGTCGCTCCTAAGAAGCCAAAGGCTGCCAAGAAGCCTGCAGTCAAGAAAACTGGAGCCAAAAAACCTACTGCAAAGAAAGCCAAGAAGTAAACGTCTTCATCAGCCCTTCATCCTGCACTCTGCAACAAAGGCTCTTTTCAGAGCCATTACACTCCACTGGAGAGCTGCACTCCCTGATGTTTCAAGATGAACATTGTTTACTCAGGTGGGACTGATCTAACAAACATGTCAGAACACCATCAAACCACAGTTTACTTATTAAAATTAACAGTTCTATGTCATATAGGCTTCGCCCTTTAAGGCTGTCGCTGATGGGTTTATCCCGTTATGCGTAGCATAAGCACTGAAAAAATTTAGTCCACGCCCACCTGCTGTGTGGGCCCCACCCGGTCCGTATAAATTATGTTAAGAGCGGGAAATCGGCTCCCATTTTTTCTTCAGCGAGCTAAAAATAGCACTGTCAGAAGAACAAAGAAGGTAAATTGTGTAAATGACCAACCTTTGTGAAGGATGCTTGGTCCGGCAGTCGACCTCCGGTCGTCCGGTGAGTTCTCCTCCCCGAGAATAAGATGACGAGCAGTCTTATTCCAAGGTAAGCGCCGGGGAACATTTCCCAGTGACAGGTCACTATACGCTGGACAACGCCATCTTGTATTTGTTCCTCTTATCCCCGACCCTCGGGGCGAACCGGATGGTTCCTCCGGGACAAGGCGTGCTCAGCTGCAGCCCCCGCTGCTCATTCCCTCCTGGGGAGCGTAGTGTAGGTGGAGGGGGGCTGAGTGAATGCTCACCCCATCCCACCTCGTTTCGCATCGGCGATCACACCGCTCCCGGCCGACAGCGCCCTCATGGTTGCCCAGCGGACCCCAGGAGGAGGCTGACATGAAGGGACCCCTTTTTTCTATGTCCCACGCCTTTTCCCGCCAGTTCGAATGATCGGCGGGAAGGTTGTTTCACTGGGCTCCACTCTGGCTCACCGTCTTGATCCATACGGCCCCGTGTTCCAACAGGACGTTCGACGGGCGAGGCCACAGACGGTTCTTTCCTGGTAGATTGGGGGAGTCGGTCCCCAGTCCGCACCCATCACCAGAGTTGAGGGATTCACCGAGCGGAGCTATTCCTCGGTAACCCCCCTGGAGCCAAGCCTCGCGGAAGCTTTCGGAGCGAAGCTGCCCAGGTCGGAGCAGCGTCCCGTCCCTCCGGAGGAACACGAACCAGACGGTGACCACACTCTCCAATCGAGCCCACCAATGTGTTTTTCAGGCAGCCACAGCTAGCAACAACGTGGCGCTGCTAGCATATAGCATGTCCAAGGGACTGAAGGCCGCAGACCTGCCTTGGAGACAAAGAACTCCCTCTGTAAGGCAGCTGACGCCAGCTCAACATGTGTGCCTCTCCTACAGTTTGCCTGTCGAGGATTGCAGCGTGGATGACGATGATCCAACGATCCACCCTGCTTCGTTACTCCCCTCGCTGCCGCAGAAACTGCACAAGACCTGATGAAGCCCATCGCGGACGCGCTGTTCAGAGCAGCTTCAACCATGCTGGCGAATTGAAGCAGTCGGAGGAGGTGCCAGAGGCTGCGCGCCACCTCATCAAGCCACGCGGTTCATCCCGGCCCGCTGGAGGGACCGTCGCGAGCAAGCATCGACTTTTCCACGGCCGCAGATCTCGCTCAGTTCCACCACCAGCCCCGCCCATCAGAATCCAGCCCTCTTCATTCCGGCAACCTGCAGCTCAGCGTTTCCCAGAGTTCGCCTGCAAGACAGCGCTCTGGGCAAACAATCGCAGAGCTCATGAGAGAGAAGTTTTTTTAAATGACGGTCTCCGGAGGGTGTGTGTAAAAGTGACACGAAAGTTGAAATAAATCATCATTTAATGATCAAAGTGTCTGTTTTTTAGCCAGTCTGTAAGCTCGGATGAGCTCACAGCGGCCGCACACATAAGGAGCCGGTGCCCTTAAATAAAGGTTTTTAAACTCACCGCCGCTCTAAGACATGACGAGTCGATCACACGGCACAATGGTAAGCGAAAATAACTCGTTATCAACTAGAGCTGCACGATCCTCACTCAAGCTGTGTCAACTCGCATTCGTGGGATGAAACAACCTCCACACATGAGCCGGTGTCCTTAAATAAAGTTTTTTTAACTCACCGCCGCTCTATGACATGACGAGTCGATCACACGACATGATGGTAAGCGAAAATAATTTGTTATCAACTAGAGCTGCACGATTCTCACTCAAGCGGTACCAAATCGCACTCGAGGGATGAAACAGCCCCCACACATAGGGAGCCGGTGTCCTTAAATAAAGGTTTTTTAAACTCACCGCCACTCTAAGACATGACGAGTCGCTCACACGATCCTCACTCAAGCAGTGTCAACTCGCACTCGTGGGATGAAACAGCCTCCATCCAACGGCGCTGCGTTGATGTTGGCGCACACACACAGCTGCCCGGCGCTAACCGGCTCACATCGGTATAAATGTGGTCCGCAGGCTGGTTCGGGTGGAGGTCCTTCACTCTCACAAGAAGCGACACTCGTCTCAACGAATCAAACGCGGGCAGCCGTCACCCACCGCGTCTCAGCGTTCGGCAGCTCACGGCAGCATAAAGCGTGAGGCAGCTGAACGAACCCGGTGATGAGTCCCGCCTCCCTCCAGCGCGCGCCCCTCCAGCGAGAGCGGCGCGCGTCCCTCCAGAGAAAACGTGTGCTCCCGCGGGGCTAGCAGCCTTC
>NW_023622038.1:0-5035 GCF_014905685.2 Nematolebias whitei
GGGATAATGAGCGGTGACAGGTGACATGAGTTGAGTGATTACTGAGTATGCAGCATGACAGAGGAGCTGACAGAGAGCAGAGCTATGACAGAACCCCCCCCTCAAGGTCCGGCTCCTGAAGGACCACCAGGCTGGAGAGGGTTCAGTCGATGAAAGTCTCTAATGAGGGTTTTGTCCAGAATATTGCGTGAGGGCACCCAGGAACGTTCCTCCAGGCCGTACCCCTGCCAGTCTACCAGATACTGGAGTCCTCTCCCCCACCTTCTGGAACGAAGAAGGCGTCGGACCGTGTAGGCTGGGCTCCCCTGAATGAGTCGGGTGGGTGGTGGGAGGTCGGTGGTGGGTCGAAAACGTGGCAGGACAAATGGCTTGAGTCTTGAGACATGAAACGTTGGATGAATGCGCATGGACCTGGGTAACTGTAAGCGAACAGAGACAGGATTGATTATTTTGGTAATCAGAAAAGGACCAATGAAATGTGGTGCTAGCTTCTTAGATTCCACACGGAGAGGAAGGTCCTTGGTGGAGAGCCACGCTTTCTGGCCCACCTTGTACAATGGTTGAGGCGTTCTCCTGCGGTTAGCCCCCCGAACGTACCTTTTGGTGGCCAAAATTAGGGCTCTCCTGGCTTTTCTCCAGACTCGCTGGCAACGTAAAATTGCGAGTCGTGCAGAGGGAACCCGAGCTTCTCTCCCTTGGACTGAAAAAACAGGGGGTTGGAATCCATAGACAACATGAAAGGGTGAAATACCTGATGTAGAGGATGGAAGAGAGTTGATTGCTTGTTCAATCCAAGGGAGGTTGGACGTCCATTTCCTCGGGTCCCCCTCGCAGAGGAGCCGAAGCTTGGTCTCCACCTCCTGGTTGGTACGCTCAGATTGTCCATCCGTTTGGGGATGAAAACCTGACGAGAGGCTGACCGAGATCCCTAGCAGGTTGCAAAACTCCCTCCAGAACTTGGAAATGAATTGGGGACCTCGGTCAGACACAATGTTCTGGGGGAGCCCATGGAGCCTGAAAACCTCCTTGGCCATGATAACGCTGAGCTCCTTGGAAGAAGGTAACTTGGGGAGAGGAACCAGGTGGACCATTTTAGAAAAACGGTCCACAATGGTCAATAACACTGAATTACCCTCAGAAGGGGGTAATCCAGTCACAAAGTCCATAGCAATATGTGACCATGGGCGTGAAGGAATTGGCAGGGGTCGTAGCAGCCCGGCAGGTGGGCGATTGGAAGACTTGGCACGATTGCATTCGGGACATGACTTGACAAAGTGCTTGGTGTCCTCCGTAAGCGTAGCCCACCAGAATCGGGCGCGAATGAGTTGGAGGGTCTTGGTGATTCCTGGGTGACAGAACAACTTTGATGAATGGCATAATTCAAGAACCTCTTTTACCTTTTGATTGGGGACAAACAGGCGCCCCCTAGGACAGGTGGGTGGACGTGGCTCGGAGAGTTGGACTTGTTGGAGATCGAGTTCTAATTGAGTCAAAGAAAGACGTACGGTCTCAGGCAGGATGAACTCGACCTCTTCTGAGGGCCCTTCCTTGACCTCAAAGACCCGGGACAGGGCATCCGGCTTGGCATTCTTGGGCCCGGGTCTGTAAGAGAGGGTGAAACTGAACCGAGAGAAAAACATAGCCCACCTGGCCTGACGGGGATTGAGTCTCTTTGCTGTGCGAAGGTACTCCAGGTTTTTATGGTCGGTCCATACCAAAAAGGACTTCTTCGCACCTTCCAGCCAGTGCCTCCATTCCTCCAGGGCCATCTTGACTGCCAAAAGCTCACAGTCTCCCACGTCGTAGTTTCTCTCAGCGGGGGAGAGTGCCCTGGAGAAGTAAGCACAGGGGTGGATCTTACCATCTGTGCTGCGCTGACTGAGGATGGCGCCCACCCCGGTGCTGGATGCATCGACCTCCACAATGAATTGTTTCTCGGGGTCTGGAGAGTGCAAGATTGGAGCAGAGGAAAACAATGTTTTGAGCTTCTGGAATGATTGGTTGGCAACGGAGTCCCAGATGAACTTGGTCTTAGATGAGGTGAGAAAATGAAGAGGAGCTGCAACTGAACTGTAGTTCTTAATGAACCTCCTATAAAAATTTGCAAAACCGAGAAACCTTTGCAGCTGTTTACGATCCTTGGGCTTGGGCCAATCCACCACCGCTGATACCTTCCCGGGTTCCATGGATACTTGACCTGGAGAAATGTTGAACCCAAGGAATGAGGTGGACACTTGGTGGAAAGCACACTTCTCTGCCTTGACAAACAAGTTGTTCTGTAAAAGGCGGGTTAAGACAGCTCTGACATGGCGACGGTGAGAAATGCTATCTTGTGAAAAGATAAGTATGTCATCAAGGTAAACAAAAGCGTAAATGTTAATCATGTCACGAAGGACATCATTAACCAGGGCTTGGAAAACGGCAGGAGCGTTGGTGAGGCCGAATGGCATAACAAGATATTCATAATGGCCATCTGCGGTATTAAAAGCCGTCTTCCATTCATCTCCCCGCCGTATCCTGACCAAATGGTAAGCGTTGCGAAGATCCAGTTTGGTGAATATCTTAGCATTTTGGATTATATCAAAAGCAGAGTTCATGAGGGGCAGAGGATACTTGTTCTTTATGGTTATTTTGTTAAGTTCTCTATAGTCAATGCATGGACGAAGTGACCCATCTTTCTTCCCTACAAAGAAAAAACCTGCACCAGCGGGGGATGCTGAAGGTCTAATGATACCAGCTTGGAGGGACTCTGTTATATATTTCCTCATGGACTCTTGCTCGGGACCAGACAAAGAATATAATCTACCCCGAGGGGGGGTAGAACCTGGGATCAGGTCAATACCACAATCGTATGGACGATGTGGCGGAAGGGACGTAGCTTTTGATTTATTAAAGACCTCTTTCAAATCATGGTACTCTTTAGGTACCTGACTTAGATTAGGATAGGTCTCCTCATTGGCTGTGACAAGGGCTGGTGAACTGGGTTGGCTCTGAATACATGTAGAATAACACTCATTAGCCCATCCTACAATCTCTTGGTTCCTCCAATCGATTTGGGGGTTGTGTTTGCGTAACCAAGTGGAACCTAAAACCACTGGGAGTTGGGGTGAATCAATAACAATGAATCTGATCAGTTCCGAATGGTTGTTGGCCGACACCATGGTGACTGGAACAGTTTCAAGACTAGATTGACTTAAAGGATGACCATCTAAAGCGAGGACCTTATGGTTGTTAGGTGATGGAACAATGGTCAGATCTATGGATTTGGCAAAGGTTTTATCAATGAATTCCGTGTCGGCCCCTGAATCAATAAAAGCTGAGACGATGACGGGTTGACCACCCTTTATTATGAACTTGACCTTGGACTTGGACATGATAGGTGGAGAGGACTTGATCTTATGACTAAGACTCAACAGGAGCCTCTCTTCTCCTGCTGAGCCTGGTCTTTTACTGGACAATGATGACAATCATGACCGCCTTGACCACAATAAAAACAGAGATGGTACCTCCTCCGACGTTCTCGTTCCTGGGTGGTCAGACGACCTCTTCCTAGTTGCATGGGTTCCGTAGCATACAGAGGATCCTGAGGGCTCTTGGTTTGTTCCGTTTTAAGTTCATGATCCACAAGGTGATGTCTGGTTCTGGACATGGCTGTGGCCTTGCCTCGACTCTGTTCACGCTCACGCTCACGCTCACGCAGGCGAAGGTCAACACGGGTGGCCACCTCCTCCAGCTGGCGTAGGGATGAGGGATAGTCCATTGTTGCCAGCACATCCTTAACATCTTCATTAAGCCCCCTGAAGAAGGCGTCAGTGAGTACGTGTTCATCCCACTGACTGTCTGCTGAAACAGAGTGAAAGTGAATGATGTATTTGGTTACAGAATCCTTGCCTTGTTTAATATCAAAAATTCTTCGGGCTGCCTCTCTCTCAGGGAGGATGGGGTCAAAAACCCGACACAACTCTTTGGAAAATTCAGAAAAATTACGACATACCACGCCACCTTTTAACCATTCAGAAGTGCCCCACGTCTTGGCTCTTCCAGCGAGAAGTGAGACAGCATAAGCTACTTTAGCATGCTCAGTGGGAAAACATGAAGGTTGCAATTGAAATTGAATGTCACACTGAGTCAAAAATGGTCGACATTGCTCAGGCTCACCTCTGAAATGTTCAGGGGGGGCTAACCGTGGTTCTCTTGGTGCAGGAGTCAACAGGGTTTGGTTGATGACTTGGTTTGACTGTTGGGACAAAGCTTGAAGAGAAACAACCATTTCCTGAAGCCCTTTCTCAAGTTTACTAACAGCCCCTTCTACCTTAGAGCACCACTCTCGGGTTGGTGTTGGATCCATAATGGCCAGATTCTACTGTCATGAACCAGAGGCCGGATCGCAAACAACAACAACAACCACTGAGAGGGTTAAAAGATTTATTGTAAAATAAAGTAAAACTCTGGAGTAGGTCCGGTTCTGGGCTGGTTCCGATCTTCTGATTGGTAGTTCGAGATTGGGTAGTGTTGTAGTGGCGGGCTGCCAGTAGAAGTAGAACTGATGTTAAGGTCCACTGGAACGGAGTCCAACAGGCTTGCAACTAAAAGATAAAGGTTAGTAGATGCAGGGGGAAAAAGACTAATTGGGGAAATGAATCTGTGGGAATCAGATTCAGGGGTAAGGATAAGTCCGTGATACAGAATGAGCTTGACCTTTAATCCGTGATCCAAAAAACAGTCAGAAGGGAAAGGCAGAGTTCATACCGTGAAGTCAGTTGTTCAGCAGAAGTATCCAGTACGTGATCCAAAAAGAGAGTCAAAAAACAAGAGCATGAGTCGGTACCTGATCAGATGAGCAAAAGCAGACGAGGGCTGAGGCAAAAGCGTGGTCGTGGTCAAGGCAAGGGTCATGAACGTGATGAGTCAATCAATGGAATGCTGGAAAGTCTACTGCTGATGAGACAGGATAGAGAATCTGGCCCAGACTGAGAGGAATGAGTGAGCTTAAGTACTGACTGGACCAGGTGGTGGAGCTGTGGGATAATGAGCG
>NW_023622039.1:0-794 GCF_014905685.2 Nematolebias whitei
CCTCGAACACAACAGGAAGGTGGGCCAGAAACACAAATATGGTAGTTTAATCTTTAAATGTGGACTGGTTTGAGATTCAGAGTTTCTTTATTTGTCATTCACGCCACATGTGGTACATGGGGTGGAACAAAATTATGTTCACAGGGTCCCAGTTACATCCAACAATAAAATGTAGAAGAAAAACAGTAATAACATCTAAGATATGAACTAAGAAAAACATCAACTAAATATACACTAAGTACTAATAGCATAAAAACATTACACTGAACAGCAGCACGAACATGAGTCTGTGTGAGCAGATGAGCATAAATGAACACAACAACACTGAAACAGATCAGCAGCAACATGAAACAGATCAGCAGCAACATGATGTGATTTTTCACAGTGATTATTCTGGTTAGAGATTCATGAGTCTAACAGCCTCAGGGTAGAAGCTGTTCCTCAGTCTAGTGGTTCTACACTTAATGCTCCTTAACCTCCTTCCTGAGGGGAGCGGGGCAAAAAGTGTGTGTGCTGGGTGAGTGGGGTCCTTCATGATGCAGGTGGCCCTCTTCCTGCATCTGGAGGTGTAGATGTCTGTGATGGTGGGGAGGCTGACTCCAACATCTTCTGTGCAGCCTTCACCACTCTCTGCAAAGCTTTTCTTTCTGCAGCTGTGCAGCCTCCATGCCACACGTTGATGCTGGAGCACAGGATGCTCTCCACTGCACACCTGTAGAAGGAGGTGAGGACTGAGCTTCCCAGACCAGCTCGCCTCAGCCGTCTGAGGAAGTAGAGTCTCTGATGAGCTTTCT